>NW_017275218.1:0-11711 GCF_001594065.2 Cyphomyrmex costatus
TCACTTCGAAGTCGAAAATCGGTTTTTTCTCGGTACTACCATTCGATAGAGAATGTCGAGATATGCAATTCTAACCTACAAATTTGGTACCCATTTTCGACTTTTTTCTAACCTACAAATTTGGTATCGATTTTCTGAAGTCGAAAATCGGTTTTTTCTCGTTACCACCATTCGATAGAGAACGCCTAGATACGCATTTCTAACCTACAAATTTGGAATCGTTTTTCGACTTTTCACTTCGAAGTCGAAAATCGGTTTTTTCTCGATACTACCATTCGATAGAGAATGTCGAGAAACGCATTTCTAACCTTCAAATTTGGTACCCATTTTCGACTTTTCACTTCGAAGTCGAAAATCCGTTTTTTCTCGGTACTACCATTCGATAGAGAATGTCGAGATACGCATTTCTAACCATCAAATTTGGTACCCATTTTCGACTTTTTTCTAACCTACAAATTTGGTATCGATTTTCGACTTTTCACTGAACTCGAAAATCGGTTTTTTCTCGTTACCACCATTCGATAGAGCATGCCGTGATACGCATTTCTAACCTACAAATTTGGTACCGATTTTCGATTTTTCACTTCGAAGTCGAAAATCGGTTTTTTCTCGTTACCACCATTCGATAGAGAATGTCGATATACGCATTTCTAACCTTCAAATTTGGTACCGATTTTCGACTTTTCACCGAAATCCAAAATCGGTTTTTTCTCGATACTACCATTCGATAGAGAATGTCGATATACGCATTTCTAACCTACATATTTGGTATCGATTTTCGACTTTTCACTTCGAAGTCGACAATTGGTTTTTTCTCGTTACCGCCATTCAATAGAGAATGTCGAGATACGCATTTCTAACCTACAAATTTGGTATCGTTTTTCGACTTTTCACTTCGAAGTCGAAAATCGGTTTTTTCTCGGTACTACCATTCAATAGAGAATGTCGAGATACGCATTTCTAACCTACAAATTTGGTACCGATTTTCGACTTTTCACTTCGAAGTCGAAAATCGGTTTTTTCTCGGTACTACCATTCAATAGAGAATGTCGAGATACGCATTTCTAACCTACAAATTTGGTACCGATTTTCGACTTTTCACCGAAATCCAACATCGGTTTTTTCTCGTCACTACCATTCGATAGAGAACGCAGATATACGCATTTCTAACCTAGAAATTTTGAACCGATTTTCGACTTTTCGCTTCGAAATCCAACATCAGTTTTTTCTCGTCACTACCATTCGATAGATTGTTTCTTTATAATAAACGTTTGTTTCCTTTTATTAAACGTTTGTTTCCTTTTAATAAACGTTTGTTTCCTTTTTAATAAACGTTTGTTTCTTTTTAATAAACGTTTGATTCTTTTTAATAAACGTTTGTTTCCTTTTAATAAACGTTTGTTTCTTTTTACGGTTGTTTCTTTTTAATAAACGTTTGATTCTTTTTATTAAACGTTTGTTTCCTTTTAATAAACGTTTGTTTCCTTTTAATAATCGTTTGTTTCCTTTTAATAAACGTTTGTTTCCTTTTAATAAACGTTTGTTTCCTTTTTAATAAACGTTTGTTTCTTTTTAATAAACGTTTGTTTCTTTTTAATAAACGTTTGTTTTACGTTTGTAAATAGGTAAAGGTCAAATATAGGGCAATCCTCTTAAAAATCGATTAAATTAGACTCATTCGACGCGTTTTTGCAAAAAACGGATGAATCTCGCAGAAATAAGCGTCGCTCTGGTCCGCGAACCGAGATATTAAGCGTTAATGTTGACGACTATGGAGGTTAGGAAATGTGTCATAGCCGCGAAGTACTACCCCGACAATAAAATCGTAGAAGTCGTGCGCCCCTAAATTTTAAATTAACAAGAATAAGGAAACCTAGAGACCCTAAGAGGAGAAGTTAATTTATAGTTAAAAATAAGTAATACGAAAGTTAGAGATACCTATTTCATTAATAATGTAATTCTTGGTATATGTACATTACCTTTCTCAAAATTTTACATAGATGTGATAAATTAACTTACTATTCAGTAAGCAACACAAGCTGACAGTACACATGTGTCATCTGTCATGTACGCGTATTCTATTAGAATAGGTTACGGTTCATGGAACGCAGATGTGCGATCCATACCCTAGCCAATCAGAATCACCCATAGTCACGTGACGAGTTGGCGAGTCTCTCCTTACAGGGTCTCTGAGGAAACCGCAATAACTAAGCCCGGATCCTCATGCGGGCAACAGCGCTTTGACACCAAACGCTGATTGGTGAAAAACCGGTGGCGAGGGTAAAATTTACCCCCATAACCCGTTTTTCACCAATCAGCGTCCGGTGTCAAAGCGCTGTTGTCCGTATGAGGATCCGGGCTAAGCCATCTGCGGTCAAAGCTAGATCACTATGCTTATTAAGCGGGGAGCACAGACTTTTGCATAACGCATAAAGCATGTGCATAAGGAATTTCATTGGCCCATTTTCTTATGCATGAGTCAATGGACCAATCAAATTCTTTATGTATATGGTTTATGCGTTATGCAAAAGTCTGTGCTCCCCGCTTTATAATGTGTGAATTTTATATACCGCGTATGTAGTTCCCAATCACGTGCCGAAAATTTTTTCAGACTTACAACGCAACACTAAACAACTACCGCAGTAATATCACTTTTTAGTTAAATTGCTAAAGCACATCTAACAATTATTTGATGCTTCTATATAGCATCTTATTAGATCTTTAATAATATGTTGAAAGACATATATTAAAATTTAACAATGTAAATGTTAAAGTAATGATGAATCTAAAATCTGTGAAAAATAAGATTTTTAACCTATCAGAACTGTGTACTGTGGAATGTGTGCTTTCTGACAGGTTAAAATTCTTATATTTAATATCTGTTCCTAATATTTCTCCTATTGTGCGTAGCCTTATAGACGATTGGTTTATTTCATAACTCGTCTGCAAACAACGCCATTTTTAATGCAGTTTTTAGTAATTTTGCGATACTGACTCAAGCCGGTTGCGCTTCTTTGATATCTAGGACTCTAGGTCCCTATAATCTATATTCCTATGTCCATGATTTTAGGGGACACACTTGGCAACACTGACGCTCGTGCCATGCTCGTAGTGTTTCGTGTTGTGACAGATTTCCTAACCTTAAATAGTCCACAATCTTTGACGTTTAATATCTTTGTACGCGAAACATAGCGACGTTTTTTTAACTAGATTTGTTCGCTTCGGATAAAACCGCGTCGAATGAGTCTAGTTTTATTGATTTCCGAGTGGCTAAAATAGACAATCATTCAGATTTTTACCGAATGTTTGCTAGAAATTTTATCTAGCAAAAATTACATATTTGATGTGAAGAGACAGGATATACGCACACAATGAGGTGGACAAAAAATAAAGTTTATCAATAAATTGCAAATTGATAATAGACTTAATTTTTTATTTGCTACATAATTTTACACAGGTATCTGCCACTTTTTTGTTATGTCAGATTATGTTAGAATATCAGTAAAACATAATTAAGCTTAATGCTTTGATTGCCAAACTGATTTCGGAGTATTGAATTTAATTCTCCAACACCACCCAGAAATTTTCAATTATAGTTTACATTCTGGGAAGCAGCGTACATTTTTATGATTTTGGACTACATAAATATTTGAAAAAATTCTTGTTCAGTTGTGAAACCTTTAATAACAAATTTTTACTACAATAAAAAAACTGTATTTTATTTATTCTCTACGTATTAAGATCTGAATAAAAATTTTGAGAGAACATGATGTCAACTGCACTTTAAAAAGTACAAAGCATACTCCTAAATGGTTAATAAAGTTAGTATATTATTTTAATGTCTTATGTTATTTATAATGTTTTTTTATGTTTTACATTCTGATATAAATTTTTCTTAATCGGATTGATAAAATCGTTACAAATGGATGATGTAGTTTTTGCAAAAATTTATATTATTTAGATATAGATCAATGATAGATAAACGTAATCAAAGTGTTAAGACGAACTTAGGAGTCTACGTTACTTAAGTAACTCATTGACTGTAATTGTAGCATTACAATGTGTAATGCCCAATTCTTATACAAAACTTACACGACTGTAATGCTAAAATTACAGTTGTTAAAAATTGGAAAATAGGTTTCTGATTAATACTAATATGTAACAATTTTTGGTTGCATACATGTGTGCTGCCAGTTTACTAACATACGGTTTGCTTATCTGAAAATTACAAAACTATAAAATTATTGAAAAAAATAAGACAATCAAAAGACTCTGTTAAATAAATAAATAAATAAATAATAAAAGAATTGTCAATATGAGCCAACACTAGTTTTTAGTGTGTACTTTTTATACAATTTATTCGAAATGAATAATGAAACGTATATACATTTTGACACCTATGATTTGTATGCTCTATCATCGTGGATGTATTTTTTTTTAATTGTCATTTTTATATTCATTTAATATGTACTGAAAAGGACCTTAACCATAGGTCTTAACCCATCGAAATGTATATACGTTTTATTATTCATTTCGAATAAATTGTATAAAAAGTGCACACTAAGAACTAGTGTTGGCTCATATTGACAATTTGTTTGTTTTTTTTTAATTATTGAAGTTTATCTAAATTTTATATCATATTTATTTAATATTTCTCTAAATTATTTTCATGTGCTATATGTCATACATATAAAAACAAATTTATATACATATGTACCATATATCACCCAGTTAAATTGAAAAATTACCGATTATTATTGCATAAGCCAAGTTAAATTAATTATTGCATAAATTAGAAAATTGTTTTATATTAAATAATTTTTCGTATAGTTTTATTAGAAAATTCTAACAAGCATGTGCAAAACCTGTTTTAAATGTAAAACTTTTATTCTTTTGTTGAAATAACTTTATTTAATTTTTCTATATCTTTTTATGTGTCATTATTGTCATTGTATAGTGTCATCCAATTATTTCAATTTCTTAGCAAAATCAAAGAAATGGTATTTTTCAGATATATCTCACTATATTTTCTTATTACTTGTTGGATAATTTCTAATATAATTCGCTGTTAGTCTGTAAATTGTCATCAGACATGATGACTTGGACTGTTTTCAAATGTACTTTTGGATCATCAAGAAATATTTTACAAAGCAGGTGTGATATCTAATTATATATTTTATGATATATACCTATCTAATAATGTGATATGAATCCCGAATTATTTCTTTTTTTTTTTTTAGTAAATGTACACTCTGTTTATACTACATTTTTTATCTTATATAGATTGACTTTGGTAAACATTTTTTTTTTTAATTCTTATATATTTTTTTAAAATTTTTATATAAATTTAAGAATTTTTCACAATTTCTATTTACTTTTGTAATTTTGTGAAAATTCCTCAGACTTTTAATAAAATAATTACAACATTTCTAAAATGCTAAGAAAGTTTATATTGTTCTTAAAATTCCTCTATTAAAGTAAAAAAAATTTTGAATCGTACGTAATATGTCCTGATAGGCGGCATCGCCACGAATAATTTGAGCAAAAAAAATTGTTTAATCGGTCAAGCCGCACGACGATCGAACGGCATTTAGTCTGCGCGCGGGGCGGTGAGATGAGGGGGACATCGGAAGGCGGAGGCGATTCGAAAATCGGCCGAATGTTACATATGGAATTTCAAGAACAACTTTCTTAGCATTTCAGAAATGTTCTAATTATTTTATTAAAAGTCTGAGAAATTTTCACGGAATTACAAAAGTAAATAGAACAATCGGCTTGACCGATTAAAACATTTTTTAGCTCAAATTATTCGTGGCGATGCCGCCTATCAGGACATATTACGTACGATTCAAAATTTTTTATATTTTATGCACCCTCCAAAAATGGGCTTTAGTGGCTCGAGATAAGAGACTTTGTAGTGTCTATTATACAAAAAAAATATTATTATACAAAAATGATTTAATATTTCTATTATTAATCTTTTAAACTAACTTTTAAATTAACTAGTAGTTTTTTTTTACATAACAGGAGACACTACCGCGTCTTCTGATATATGTAAATTATGAAATATTGTATGATTTCTCAATTTATAACTTCTAAAGAAAATTTATAAAATTTGGATGAGTTCGAGGTATATTGTTAAAAATTTTTATAAATTTTCAATATAAAAAATTTTGTTAAATGTGATATACCTTGAGAACTTTTCATTAAAGGAACATCAATATTTTATTTACCCTAAGTTATATAAGTATATTGTATAAAAGTGTTTATTTAGCTAAGGATATAAGAAAATAAGGATTGATTATTTACTGCAGATTATCAGAATATACCTCATATAAAATCATCAAATCAATGTCGACTGTAGATTCTAAGGAAATTGAACATATCTCCGTTTTCAAAAATGATTGGTGGAATGGGAACGGCTCGTTATCTGACCTGCATTTATACGCGCCGTTCAGAATAAAGTTTGTAAGGGATGGATTGGCAAACGCTGGAGTCCAAATGCAGAATTCAGTTCTTCCATTGGAAGGAGTCAAGATAGTGGATGTTGGCTGTGGCGGAGGTATATTGACTGAGCGTTTAGCTAGAATAGGGGCGCAAGTAACCGGAATAGATGCATCGGCAGAGTTAATAAATGCTGCAAAAGAACATGCAAAATTGGATCCTAATATATTGGAGAGAGTGAACTATATTCAAACAACCGTGGAAGATTTTTCTCAAAAAGAGAGGGAATCGTACGACGCTGTTGTGGCTTCTGAGGTGTTGGAGCATGTAACGGATGCACAATTATTTTTAAAGGTATACAGAGTATTCCAGAAATAGATGACCAAACTTTGGTATCATATTTTACTATTCCTAAGGATGAAGAAACATCGTATAACCATAGGAAATTCTTGTTCTTTTTTTCGATATAAACACATTATCTCAAAAGTTTACATGAACAAATATCACACCAAGTAAATATTGTGATAGAGCAAATGATATTGTCATTGAAAGTAGCTTGTCATAGATAGAAATTAAAATCAGTTTTATCTAAACATTGCATAATTAAGATAATATTACCAAGATGAGAGAGATTTAATCCAACATTGAGTTAGTTATTCATTTCATGTATGGACGAACTAACGAAAACTGCAGAAAAGCTCAGCGTATCGTGAAACACAAGGAAGTCACTTATAAATTTTTGAGATATTCTCTCGCAAACAAAAACTGTATATATCTCAAAAATGAAGACTTTCCAGACATACATTTATATGATCTTTCTTCATTTTTAGGGACGATAGAATAGGATACTAAAGTTTGGCTACCTATTTCTGAAATATATATACGTAATATATACACTCTACATATTACGTAAAGGTTACAAGGAGAATTAAATATTTTACTAATATTCTCTACAGAAATGTGTGGAAATTATGAAACCTGGTGGGTCGATTTTTATAACAACAGAAAATAGAACTGTAGCATCTTGGTTGGTTGTTATTGTAGCAGCAGAATATATTTTCAAAAGAATACCTCTTGGTACTCATGAATGGAATAAATTTATCACACCATATGAAATTCAACATATATTGGATAATTGTAAGTTCTATCTTCGCTATTATCTAATAAAAATTGTCAAAAAATTATTAAAGATATTTTATTTTATAAAAGTATCTGATTGATTTAAACAATTTTGTAAATAATTATCATATAAGCGCTTTTATATTGTTCTTTATATCGTTATATTCATAATATTTAAACTTTTATAGATGATTGCAAAACGAGATTAATTCATGGAGTAAAAATTAACCCATTGTTAAAACAGTGGTCGTGGTCGTCGTGTACAGCAGTTTTTTATGGCCTTCATGCAATCAAGCAAAAAAAAGCTGGCACATAATTTTCGGAACTTGCAACTTTTTATCATTAAATGCAATATTATATATCTTTATCATTTACCGATTCTGACAATTGTTACTATATATGTCCTAAGAATTCCTGTAATATTTGTACGCACTAGAGAAAATCTAATATAAAACATGTTTTAAAAACGATAAACATGTTTAAATAAAACTGTAGACTTGAAACAAATTTTAGATTTTTAAGAATTTTAAATTTGCTAAATTTCGTAATAAGTATCAAACATACCTTTGAAATGCTTTTGGTACTTATTTTGTCAGCAATTGTTTAAAAATTAAATATTATAATTTTTATACTGTGCTAAGTCTACTTGCAGTTTGTGTCAAACTTTTCACAGTGAAAGGATTGATACAGATCAATATTTTTATATTTTTAACTTAAATTGTTTATAGTTCTAATATTCATATTTCGCGCTATAAAAAATACTTTTTAATTCTCATGGTCACGTGGTTTGTAATTCTAATTTTAAAAGTATATGAGACAAATGACACAAAAACATGATACGTCTTTATTATAACTGGCAAGTTAGTGTATTTGTAATAATATAAAATAAATTAGGGGAAACCGGGGCGGGTTATCGTACAGGTTCATTGTCAAAATCCTCATAACTCAATCGGTACCTATATGGCAAAAAATATTATTTTTTTTTACTGTAGATTTTATTAAAACAGAGTTAAATGAATGTCAACCTTATAGTTGTTTATATTTTCCGTTATTATAATTTTGCGTTGTATCATTGTAACATATGTTCAACTCGATCAGACGGTCCTGTCTCTCATATGTCTTTTTGTAGGCTATTATTTTCAATTCTTATCAAACTTCATGACGTAGTATCCTTAACGTAATTATTCATTTATCAATTTCAATATCATCTTCGACTAAAATATTCACTTAATTTTTATCTTTTTCTTTATTGACGACAATTAATTATTTAACTCTAGACAACAATACATTGAGAACAGGAATATCAATCCAAATTAGGATATGTCTGTAACGCTACATAGGAATACTATCTGTCGCTGAAGAAGAACGTGTGAGTCCCGAAACGTACGAAATTTGACATTTTTGGTTAGTTTATATTGTAAATAATTCGAAATTTTCGACATATCGCAAATAATTTTAAGATGGAATAATTATTATTGTAATATCTATTTAGCTCGATTTGGACCGTTTTAATCATTTAATTTCCATTGCAAAAACGAGCGAAATTTATCAATTTTTATTTCGCAACGTGAAAAACAAAAGTGCGACTTTAAGAAAATTAATAAAAAAAATTAAAAGATCATATAGTGTATATTGTCATATCTCATTATGCTTTATATACAAGATGCACTTGCATTAGGTGTCCTACTATACACATTTGAGCGCATTTGATTCACTTAGGACGGAAGTCATATTCATAAAACCTAAATGTGATACTCTTGAATTGTACTGTAAAATCACTATACGAAAAGAATACATATTTTATTGTAATAAACTTAATTATATTTAATATATACTTTGTGATAATACAATTTTATGAAGAGGATATGCTACACTTGGAATATCTCTTCTAACTTTGTTAAATATCACATAGACATTGTTTAACAACAGTATTGCATGGAACCTAAGTAAAAATAAGGCAATAAGAAGACAGTAGTCTAAGAAATTTTTAATTAATTATTCACGAAGTTGTCATTTAAATCTTCTAGCGTCTAACGGCAACTTCATAAAAAAGCAATCGACATTTATTTTGATATAGCGAATCCCACTCGGTCGTTCTCCATGTCAAACTCAGTATAATACCGGCCGATAAATACATCACCCAAAATCCATAATGGACTAGGCATATCCAAACCCATAAAACCACTCATACATATCGTCTTACCAAATTGTTTAATCTAGAGAAAATTAAATATGACGTTATTTTTATTCTAAAATAATTTAAATCATTACATAAGCCATTTATATTCACCTTAAGGACATAATTTTCACCAGTGAGAACGAAATTCTTACCACCTAGTGTGAAATTGACCGAAGGTAAATCAGAAATCTGGTTACAATTCACCTTTAAGTAATTAATATTAATTATTCATATTGGTAATCAATCATTTATTATAAATTAATTCTTATTTATGTAATTTATTTAATATTGTTGCAAGTTACTACAGGGCAAAAATCAGATACTTACTATTGCTTCTCCACCAATAGAAGTAGCTCCAATCAATTCGTTAATACTTTTGATTTCTGACGTTGGCCCAGCTATCAGGGAAGTGCCTGTGTCAGCGATAGCTTGGCAACCTCTCTCACAGAAAGTGTGATCTGTCACCTGAACCCTGTAGTATCATAGTGTTAATAATTTATGACAAAATATGACCCGTGATTGTATGGTTTAATTACATACTTATCCATCTCAATTTGCCAGTATCCTTTACGAGTAACAGGAAGATACGTGAACTCGCCTTTGTAATGATCGGGATCGGAACCACCGAATATAATTTCACCACCCACTGCAGCTGAGGGATCTCTGTATAGGTTTTATGCATTTTATGTAATATGAAAAGATTATTACAACAAAGAAAAAAACATTTTTAGAAACAGATAATGTATACGAAAAAAATTTTACCGATTTAAATAGAAACTAAAAATAGCTCGTGGCACCAAGTTTTGTTTGACCATGTTATAGAAGACGGGAGTCACTCCGTCGACGGATATCGTGGAGTAAGCCATTCCCAAGATACCATCAAATTTTGCAGCAACGAAGGTTAACCCTGGCTCTGATACCGCTTCCGCAAATGTTTGATGTTGAACATTAAGGCCAGCAACCTATAATAGAATATCGATATTATTAATAAAATATTATGCTTTATTTTGGAAAACAAAACAGGTAAACCTTCAGATGAACTAAAAAGAGAAATGACTATGTATTTCTTATACAGGATGAGTAAAAAGTCCCAGACGGCTCAATCTAAACATCTGAATCAACATCTAAAAAATAAAGCATTTTTTGAGAAAAATGATTCAGATAAAAGTTGTAGGATTTAAAAAGATTTATTTACTTGGGGGTGGTCCTATTTAAAATAGAATATTTTTTATTTAAAAAGTCGATGAGACCCTGACCTGATTTTGGCGCACCACCCAAGGTAAAACAAATGCAATCAGTAAGTCAACCTTAAAAAATTCTTTTTAAATCTTACAACTTTTGTTTGAACTGTTTTTCCTAAAAATGCTTATCTTCAAGATATGGTCTGGAAATTTTTACACCCACATCCAGCGTCAAATTATGTATAGGATTTTCTTTGTAGAAAACATGATAATAAACAATTTTTTTTATTTTGAAAATTTTTCCAATATAATTTCAGATATAATCGCAAAAAACCTTTTTTTGCATGTTTTTTGAATGGCGGCTAAATATGAGTGAACATTATTTTGTATTGTCATATACTACACAATTAGAAGACAAAAATACATAAAAAATAAATAGTCGTCTTTTTTTTTTTTAAGAGAAAGTAACCCATCCGAAGGTTTATCCTATAATGTGTTTTAAAACTATAGATTAGATCAATTATAGTTGAAATTTTATTAAATTTTTTGCTTGTAATAATAACTCACATTCACTACATCTTCAGATAAGAACCCAGACAGACTGCCAGTACCATAACGAATGGCGAATGCAGTATCATTTTTTCGGTATGTGCTAGATTTTTTGCTATCATATTTATGATGTAATACTGCAAAACACAGTAAATAAAATTCAATCAATTATTGAAAAGTTTAGAAATAATTTCTTTATTAATTTAAATATATATATATATATATATATATAATTAATA
>NW_017275218.1:11974-54170 GCF_001594065.2 Cyphomyrmex costatus
TTTTAGAATGGGCGTGATAAATTACATAAACAAGACTGCAAATAATTATGTAGCTTAGCTCCGTAATATTTAGTTTATTGATAATTTTAATTTTTGAAGCTACTTTTACAAATTTTAAGAATTTATTTCAAATATAAATAGATAAAATATAATTCTGTGCAGCATTTTTATTCTAATAGGAAATAAAGTCCATAACAGTCGAACGCACCAAGTTATTTAAGCACTAAAGATCCATCTTCAATCATCATAGTAGATGAATTTTCTATTGGATGCTTATTTCTATTTTACATTTTTATTTTTAATATTAATAATGGAAAAGAAAAAATCAATTGAAATTATTTCAATGTTCAGAGTGATATTATTAAATACAAATGTATATAAATAAATGTATATAAATAAAAAAATATCAAAGAAGTAGTGACATTGTAATGTACTTACAGCAAGCGATATTGAGAGTGCTGCATTTCTTGGATGGTACCCAAAGATTAGACGAACCAGTGTCAAAAATTACTTTAAATTCCTGTGGTGGAGTTCCAATCGAGATAACACCATAGTATTGAGCATCCAGATAATTAGATAAAGGTTCTGGTGTGGCAGTAGTCGTAACTAAACGAACTTGTGTCAGGTCAGTGTCAGCCTCTTTTAAAATTTTTCGAATGGAATCTGTCTTGTGTAATGAAATTCTTAAAGCAACATAAAGACATTCCATTATACTATATGCATACCATTTATCATATCAGTCGAGATATTTATACATAAAAGATGGTATATATACACACATGTGTATAGAAGTATATCTCCATTGATGCAAGCAGTATTAATTTCAAAAACAATGAGTCATGGAAAGTTCGACCTTTGTTCTAGAAGCTTTCTTATACATGTATGATATAAAATAAAACAAAATTGCATGTGTACAAATTAAAAAAAAAATCTATTCTTTTAATTGGATCTAATAATCGATTTGAATCTCTTTCTGAATCATGATTTATTTGAAAATATTATATAATTTATAGTGCAATCTTTTTAAATAAATCTTAATTCAACAGTATAAACATTCATCAACTACTTTCAATGAGCTAACTATATTATTTAAAAAATATATGATAAAACAATAAATAATAAGTACCTGATCAGGAATTAGCTCGCTACTGTTTAAAAGTCTGTGTTTTGTGACTAAATTAGTATACACTTTTAAAACTTAAAATAAGATAGATAGATATATATATATATATATATTTGTATATGATTAGTATCTAGTACAAGGAAAAAAGAAAATTTTAGTACAGTCTAATGCAGAAATAAAAAACAGATCTTATATTTGGCCGTGTTCCAATTGCCAGTAATAAAACTCTATAGTGCACATAACATAAGCTATAGATTTTCAATATTGGCAATAAATTTTGGAACACGAACTTTGTCTATATAAAAATCACAACGAAGTACTCCAGTTGCTTTTTATTATTCTCAAATCTCATTGAAGAAGACATAAGAAAAATAAAAGTACAAAAAATCTTGATAACAAGCATCTCTTTGTCCGCTTCCTTTACTCTGATAAGAAAAAATAGGATTCTCCAGTTATCACAGGTTAAGATTATTTATTACAGATTTCAAGATGTTAAAGGCACGACTTCTAATCGATTTATCGTTTACGGATACGTATGTCAGTACGAATCCGCGATGTTTATTTTACATGTACTCACCTTTGGAATTTCGCATCGATCAGCACAGACAGTGCCGTGATTGCGATGAAGAGACGTAGCATCTTTCCTCAATTACTTCGGAGATTGCAAGAAACAATACTTTTAAAGACGTTGTAACTGTCCTCTCTGTAAACCAGAACCGTACAAACCGTACTACGTTTTAGTTAAAATTCTTGAATCCTGTCGGTCGACTTTGACCGACTTGTCAATCAGTCACCCGCTCTCCCCGATTAACCGATGCCGTCAAATGCCGTTTGATGTGGTTTGATGCTGTTTGCAGTTTGACGACGAATGACGACGCTATACCGGTACCGGCTATATCACAGTATCACCACATATACAAGTACCCTCTATTAAGCCTTGTGTCCACGATGCTAGAAATCGCGGTCCGTAGTAAAAAATATTTTTTAAACATGGTATGCTGATTGGGTAGCACGGCGCTGCACCAGTTTTCCCAGTGGGAAAACGCTATCGGATGAAGAAAGAATTAACAAATCACATTTGAACAATTTGGTCAATGTAATTGGTCAATTTTTCCTTCATCCGAGATCTCGGACCGATTTCTAGTATCGTGGACACAAGAAAGCCGGTTCTACATTAGTTGCAAGCCGATCGCAAGTTCGTTGCGACAGCCACAATAGGTCTGTTCGCGTTGCATAAAATCCCCAAATAATTTTGCACTTAAAATGAGATAGATATATATATTCGACGTTAAAAAGAGAGAGAGAGAGAGAGAGAGCGAAGATAGTAAGTGCAAAAAGTGCAAGCAACGCGAACAGACCTAATCTCAAGCTTGCATTTTGAAATCAACGCTTCAGATTGGCTGTCGCAACACAAACTTGCGATCGACTTGCAACTAAAGAACCGGCATTACATGCGTGGTCTACAATGGCAGTAGCGGATGAGACTGTGAGAGTAAGAAATTGACCAATCACGGTCGATTATTCTTCTCACATTCGACTGTGATTGGTCAATTTCTTACTTCTGCAGTCTCATCCACTACTGCCATTGTAGACCACAATCGAAAAAATTTCGTTATGTTGGAATTTTATCTTTAACGCCTTAATGCTAACCAATAGGAAAGCTTATTTATACACTATTTCGACACTGGCGGTCACAGTTTCGTTTTTGATGTTTAGAAGAGAGATCAAACAATAAAAGGAAGGTTAAAGTTACGGTTAACGCTTTTTTACGTGCAAAGGTCTTTACTTTATTGTTACCGCGTACAGAGTTTTCCCTCTCTCCTTTTTTCCTTTTTTTACCCTTCCCCTTTTTGGAAAGCGCTGTAAATTATTAAATTTTATAGAGAGATACATAATTATTAAACTAATAAGTGAAAAAAAATGTAATTTAAAATGTAATAAATTATAAATATAAAAAACGCGTCCCTGCTAGCAACACTGCCATCCCTAATATAAAATCTTGAGGAATGGCTGGAGTGATACGGACCTGTTCGCCTCGTCTCGAGGAGTGTTGCATCATTTTTAGAAAGTGTTGCCGGCTTCGACTATATACCTAGCAAAGTAGCAAGCTTGGCCAAGTTTACCTCGTCATCGACCCAGACCATTTATATCAGAACTGACCTTACAAGTGGCTTGTAAAAAATAGAACTCAATTACTGAAATGATTTTATTCAATGCAACTTTATTCTTATAAATATATATAAAAAATGAAATTGTATAAAATTTAATAAGATTTTCGTCTTGTTAAAACTTTTTTCTTTTTTTTTTCTTTTATCACGCAAATATTGTCGAGTTTCATTGGTTGATTTAAGCATTCTAATTTTTATTATAGACAGTTACCGTAGGAACAAATTAATAATAATCTCGTATTGACAAATTCTTTAATTTATGGGATTTCAATCTGAATTCAAAGATATATTCATTCATCAGAAATTATATTTATTTGCCGATGAATCTTCAGTCACATTAAATTCAATCTGCCCATCAGAGTTTCCTTTAACTTCAAAAGTAAGAGTTTCTTCTGTATCCTAGAAAAATTTTTTATTTAATATGTTGGTCCCAAAGAATACGAATATTCTTATTGAATTAATAATATAATTAACACACTATTCAATTTAATACAGTTAAAGACAGATCTGAGTTTAAATCCTAGCTACGATAATACTTTTCGCAACAAGTTCTTTATAGAAGCTGCTAATGGGCACGTTCAGCGGACTCAACAGTTGAGTGAGCGCTCGCTGTTATTGGTGTATTCTTCTAGATTAAAAATTCTGATTGGATAATCTAAAAGAATACACCAATAATAGCGAACGCTCACTCAATTGTTGAGTTCGCTGAACGCGACCAATAGCATCAAATCAAAGATCTAATTTAATTTAAGGGAAATACTATTTCAGTTTGATTATGTTGCATGTCTGAAATAATCGGCGAAAATGGTATATCTGAGATTTTAAATACATATAGATATATTCCAACATCCAACTTTAATCATAATTGATGCTTTTTCTATTTAGTAGATTAATATAAATAAAATTACAATTTTATTCGTAATATGTATTTTATCTATTTAGATAAAATTATTTGTGAATAAAATATACAAACCTTTTGAGAAAAAAACGCGTCGATTATAGCCATAGATTTTTGATAAACTTGTTCATTCGAATGATGTTGAAGAACTTCTATTTTATCCAATCCTCCAGCTTCTTCTATCATAATAGCAAGTCTTTCTTCTTGTTCTATTTTCTCTGCAGCGTGTAAAATATTAGTTAAACCATCTAATACAACAATAATAACATTCCAATCCTTCGATTCTAATAAATTACAAAAAGGTGGCAATACACCCGCTCCTACTAATTGAGATAAATGTTGAATTGTTCCTCCTGTTGTCAAGTTCGTTATAGCCCATGCAGCTTCTTTTTGTGACTTATAATCCCCCTTAAAAATGGATATATTCATAAAATTCTTTATAGAAATATTTAAAACAAATTTTTGACTGATTATATGTACAAATATACTTACAAACTGGAGTACTTTTATTAATGGTGACAACAGACCAGCATCTATCGCACTTTGGATTTGGTCCTCATTACCAGCCATAATATTACTAATTGCCCAAGCAGCTTCCTTTACAATATTGGCGCGAGGAAACCGCAACAAAGCACCAAGATGTGACAATCCTCCCGCATGAATTACAGCATCTGTTTGAGCATCATCACCTGTTACTATATTTCCAACTGTACGCAATGCTGGAGTAAGAATAATTCCTTCCTGTAAAGTCAACATCTCTACGAGTTTCGGTATAATGCCAGTTTCTAATACTGCTTGTATTTTGTCGTTGGATCCATCAGTAAGATAGGAAAGTGCCCAACAAGTATCAGCTAGGACAAACAATAGTGTATTTCAAATTCAAAATATATTAAATAACAATAACATGAACATCTTACCAAGTACATCTCGATCTGTATAACTAAGCAAGCGATTAAATATTGGTAGAACAGGTTTAATTAATTCAAAAGGTGGCGGTGGATTCTTATTTCGACATAAATTAGATAAAGTCCATACAATGTTCCTCATGAATGTTACCTAATGAAATTTTTTAATGTTCATATCGACAATATGAAAGCAAAAATGTAATCAAAAGGGTTATTAAATATAATATCACTTACTGAAGTATCAGGTTTAATTAACTCCAACAAAAGAGGTAGAGCATCATGTCCAAGAACAAGATCACGTGCATATGGTCCATCTCCGGCTATATTTCCTAAGGCCCACACTGCTTGTTCCGCAACAATAGGTGATGAAGATTTAAGTAGGTTCACTAATTTTGGTATTGCTCCATGTTTTATAACATTTTGTGTTTGTACGGATGTACCAGAGGCTATGTTAGTTAATACCCATGTTACTTCAAATTGTAAAGGAATGCTAAATAGAAATAAATAAATTATATCTTGTTTCTCTCATAAATGTATGAAAAAATAATTTACTTAAATCAATAAATCACTTTTATACATACTTAAGATTGTTGTCTAACAGCTCAATGAAACATGGTACTATGCCACCTTCTATTATATCATTTATAGGAGGATTTTTTTCTCGACTTAATAACTTTCTGCAAGCCTGAATTGCCATTAACTGTAATGTTTCATCTGATGACTTTACGTGATTTATTATTTCATTTATAGAAAGAGCAGAAGTGAGTGATACGTCAGCTTTATTCGATAAATCCGACACTTCTTGATTCGATATATCAAGATTACGTCGTTTTAACAATTGATCATCCTTCTTAGCTTTACGTAATTCCACTGATAATGCATTTCTTCTTATTTTAGCCTCCTAAGAGAGATATACACATTACATATTAAAGGAATGTCTGCAAGCAACATGACACTTTCTCCAAGTATTGTCTTCTATATTTAAAATGTATAAAAATAAATATATTAAAATATGTTCCATATACAAAAATTATAGGGTTTAAGCAATGCATCAAATGATGAGAGATCTCGAGAACTCCTCTATACTTACATTCAAGATCCAATAAGTATATATTGTTGTTTGAACCCTATAACTTTTATATATAAAATATTTTTCTTAAAAAGCGTTTTATTTACAAGATATCCAACTATATCCAGACTTTCAGTTCTCCCTATATATAGATAAACTTCATATATAATTTTGTATATAATCATTTATATACTACAGTTATATATGAAAAATTTCTTACCATACATGATATTAAAAAGTACACAAAAGCATTTACGTATAAAATTAAATCTTAAATATATGAAATAAGATTTATAAATAAAAATGCTTTATTTAAGTTCTGTAAATAAGAAAATAATTTTATTTAGACTTACTTCGTGTCTATTTTTAAATTTAAAATTTGCTATGCGACCTTGGCTATGATCATCTCGAGAAGGCATTGTCCTTGGACGTTGTACTTGATAGTGTTCTATATTGTTTGGTTTATTTCGCTCTATAGATTTACTTGCTTTTAAGAAGATTTAAATTAAAAATATATTAGTAACAATGACTAGTTGGAATATGATGAAAAATAATCTATACAATTAGATCGAGTCTGAAAATATATATCTATAATTAACCTTATCAAACTGACAAACTCACATTCACTTATTCAAATTTGACATTGTAATTTGATTAACGTTGAAAACCTAATTGTGGTAAACATTGTTAATTTCAAATTTATTTGACATAATAATTACGCGCGATGAGAATTAAATTATTTAACCGAATCTAAAAAAAACTGTGTCTGTACCGTTATCTCATAAAAATTCATAATTTACATTTAAATATTCGAAGAAAATTTGAGCGATTATGATTAACGTATAAAAACGTGATTGTGCTAAATGTTGATATTCTCAATATTATTTATTTTTCATAACGCAAATAAGTATTAGATCTCTCTCTCTCGATATAAACAAATTATAATAAACTAATTTAAACTGTACCTTTATAAATTAGACAGCGTAATAATTATCCGTTCAAACTATAAGTTCTCCTGCATATGCCTATCTCACTCGTTTATCTCGAAGAATTCAAATAACCTATCGATTGTAATTAATAATAAAAAAGAAAGAAAAACCGAATTCTATTTACAATTGCCCAATAAAAATCGTTGAAAATAACAAGACCACCAACGTATTCAACCGTTTTCCTAAACAGGATTAGCGACCTTTTCCTAGTGATCTGTTTTCTGTTCTTGCACTAGACTGCACTCTTGCTTTCACCAGAGAGAAACCTAATTGGAAATTACAGCGGAACGGAACAGTGAGACCTGGTGAGACCAATCACAATCGCAGAAAGGAAATCAGAGTAATGATTGCAGAGTTCTGATTGGTCTCACTGTTCCGTTCCGTTGTAATTTTCGCTCTATGATAAATCTTTATCTCTAGATATCGTTCTCTCTCTCTCTCTCTCTCTGTCTTTGATAGAAAAATTCAAAAAAAAACTGCAGAATTTTACTGAAATTAACATTTCATTGAAAATACTGACAATTTACCGAAATTTCGCCGAAATTACGATAAAATGAAATTTTTAGCAAAAATACTGAAAAATCATCGAAATTTTGAACTAAATTTCCTTCGTAAGGTTTTCCGAAGATACGATAAAATAATTTTTTCAACAAAAATATTGAAAAATCGTTAAGATTAGATTAAAATTTCTTTAAAAATTTGCCCGAAAATATTATATATATTTTTTTAAATATATTAAATGTTCTTTAATATTTTGCTAAAAGTATCGCAAAATTATTATAATATAAATACGCGAAAATTAGTTTCAACACATTAATTTTTTTTATATAAATGATTTTATTATGTGTGAGAAGACAATATATGGTATTAAGTATGTTCTTATTAGTACATTATATTCATCATTATTTTTTCTATATGCGTTCCATCTTTTTCACATCTTTGATTACATGTTAAAACTTTAACTAGATCGAAAAAAAAACTAACATCTCAGTTCACAAGGCAAAGCGATATATATTGTATTTTTCTGCCAAATTTATTTTTTCATGCAAAAACTTAATTACATCAAAATCGGAACTTGTATCAAATTGGAACAATTACTTGTTATTTTATTGTAATCACAGACTGAAGAGAATTAGATGAAAACACAATATCAAGCATAAGATTTCATGATTATTACTAATTAAATTTTAAAGCTATTTTTTTTTAAACGATATTTATATACAGACGGACACACGCACGTACGTTCACACAATAAATTTATTTATCTGTTAAACTATAAGTAAATTTAGCTTAAAAGTTTTATTAATTAAACATTGAATAACTTCTAATATAAATATTTTTTTTAAATAAATTGATATATTTAGACAAAATATTTTATTAACTAAGATAGGTACTTACTATAATTATATCTTACATAATCTTTAAAATAGTGCTTTAATTATAATGAATAAAAAAAAAGCACATGTCCTATTTGTGATATTATATAAAAAAACATAAAAGAGAGAGTAATTGCAATACTAACTGATTTGATTACTTCTTCCCCGTTTTAAAGCTGTAAATAAGAAATGTGCTGCTAGTACTTCTTTGAATCACTTGTTATCGACCTAATATAAAATCACTTTGATCATTGACCAAGAAATGATAAACAAATGCAGCTTTTTTTTTATCGAAAGTAATTTGAGTTGCACGACTTCTCTGATGGCGATCGCCTCTGCTTCTAGGCGGATACCTTAAAAATATTGATCCAAACAGCGTCGCTGCACATACAGACAAATGACGTCATATTAAAAAAATTTCGTGTCAATGCTCCTTATGTGATAGAGAAATTAAGAGCAAGATAGAAATAAATATATTTATAAGTTTACCAAGTGTCTTAGCATCGAGTTCGTTGTCTTGTGTATGATTTAATAACTCTTGCAAAAATGAGCTGATATAAAGAAAGACGGTCCTTCTAGTCTCTGGTAACTGCATTACAATCTATAAATGAATAAAATAATATGTGATAATTTAAATCCATAAAGAAAACATTACATATATAGTAAAACGCCAATTTCTTATTTACTTGTTTGCATTGTAAATAATTAGTTGCTGCTGACAAGCAAACATTATGTAGATTATATGGTATCAATGGTTCAGCAGTAGATTCTAAAAGCAGTAATAATGCCTCTGCTACCGAATGTACACCACCAGCTATGAAGAGAGAAATTTCTGTCAAGGAACGATTATTAATTATGGATCAGGCTTTATTTGTGTATGTATTATTAACATTATTATGTATTTTGAAATATAATATTAAAAGGATACGCATTGGATCTTGACTCCATTCATCTAACCAATCTCGAATAGCTATTATCTCACTATGAAGGCCTGGTGTTTCAAAAAGTCCTGAAGTTTTAAGGCCATGTCGATATAATCTATCCACTAAATGCCATATTTCTTTTGGAACTTGATATGGTTCTTGCGAGAGATTTTTATTATTTTCCTGCACAAATCAAGCATTTAAAGTACAAATTAGATTACAGAGAAGCACTTTCGCAATAAAATTACACCTATCAAATTTTATTGATATTTACCAATTCGATTAATCGTCCAATAGGAATTTCTCTAATTGGAACAGAAACATGCACCAATGCTTCCATGGAAGAACCAAAACAGCTTCTCTCATAAGTACCTGAAAAGTATTATTAATTTATACAACTATTTCTAAATAAACTAACAATAAATACAAAAATGAATGGTGTTCTATATATTGTCATTATTATGTGTATGTAATATACCTGTTATAGTAATGAAAATGTCTTTGCCTCCCTCGAGATGTAATACTAAAATGTCATATAACTTGTCTTCACCAGAATTCAATTTACACGCAGTCTTTTTATCTACATATACCTCCAGTTTAATATCACACTTTTCACCTGATAAAGAAAGAAAATATATTAGTATCGAGATATATATTTTTAACAAATACACGTGAAAAAGTGAATAATTTATACCTGGTTTTATAAAGCCTGTATACGGCTCTATATGCAACCAATCCTTGCAGTAGTTTGTATCGTCTAACTTTTTTATAAATTCAAATTGTACTGGTACCTAATTTAAAAATATAAAGAATGAAAGTAGATTGCGTGTGCATTTCCCTCTTTTATCTTACCTGGTACATACCTGGCCTGTATTAGCGATAATAAGTTCTTTACTGCTAGATTCGAGAAACTTCAAAACATCAAATATAATATCTGTGGTATCAACCATTACTTGAGGTAAGAATTCATTTTCTAATTTATCTAATTTCTTCATAACTTCCTCGTGTATTTTACGATACTTAGCCGTGTCTATAATACGTATCTGTTTTGGAAAATTTATACGACAAGCTATATAATAAGACACTTTTTTCAAGTAATAAATATGTAATAGATAAAAAGAAACGAATCTTTATTTGCACATTTACATACTTACTTGAGAATCAAAACTTGCACTAACTGGCTTGTGATCGGATATCTTTAGTTCCGGATGACTTTTGTAGTAAATTGATTTAATCATATCTCCTTTCCATAGTACTCGATCACACCAAGCTGGAGCTCTGCATTTCTCACTATATATACATCGTTAAACATACAAAATAATATTAAGTATTAGATTGAAATTTTCTTAATAAATATAAGTTGCGTAAAGTTTCAGAAATGTAATATAATTTTTAGGATACCTTGAATCCCAGTTGTCGGTACCTGGATCATATTTATATGTGGGTTTAAAGTCAATCTCTGCTTCCTGAAACCCTTGAAATACACGCCCTGCTTTGCGTTGATGTCCAAGTTGATCCAATGCTAAGATGGAACTATAGTTGCCTTCTGAAATGCACTCCTTAGCTGTTGCAGCATCCATATCCGTTATCCGATAATTTAAATCTCCCAACCAATAAATTTGGCTACACATACACAAATGATTATATATGTACACACAACATACTTATATTCCTTGCTCGCTTCACGATAATACAACTCGAAAAATTAATAACGAATTCGGTTGGACACGCTATGTGCACTAGTGCACATTATATTCTACTTTATCGTGTCAAAAAAATCGATTTTTTCTTTTTACACATTCACAATATTAACGAAGTTATATAACAGTTACTCTGCGTCTGTCAGCGCGCTAACTAAGCAGGATATTCTACTTTAACGGACAGAATACGAGTGTGAATCTTCATGTTTCTTGTAAGATAAAAATTTTTTTGCATATTGTTAACAGCGTACGACTTTTTATAGCCTTTAATTTATGTTTGTAATTAAGTTATACTGAAGTTACCCCATTATTTATCTCGTAAATGCATGAGAAACTTTAAACGCGTTTTTCTCGAAACGACTTTTTTTCAAATCGGACGTGTATATTTCTCAAGAGCTATTGGGCCGATCTACTTACGCTTTGGCACATATGTAGTGTACATATCGCACTATCGTTTGACCCTCCAACTTTTTGATATCTTCAAAATTACTATTTTTTCGGATCGCAAGAAATGAATGAATATTTTTTAGTAAAAATTGTGTGTAAAATACTTTTTTCCAAGTGCATTTTGTCAACTTTTCTTCTAATTATTTATTAGAGGGCCGAACGATAACTACATTTGTGAAAAATAAAACAAAACAAAATTCGTTTGTTTCGGATGACGAGGACGGCAGCAATCACCACGCCCGACGAAAGCAAATTTTTCAAGCTTCATCTGTGTATTTATTTATATCTTTTATAATTAATAATAGAACGCTTTGTAAAAATTTAAGGTAGTATTTCAAATATAGACAAATATAAAATACATAACATTAGCTATATAGAGTTAACCATTTTAACAAATTTAATTCCCAAAAATCGTCTTGAAAAATGAGTAGTCAAAGTAGAATACCCTCTTAAAACTGTTGCATATTGATTTAATCCGCACAAAATGTAAATATTTTAAATCGTAGAATACATATTTTATTTAACAGTGTAATAAAATTATTGAAAATTTCATGGTTTAATCCGTTTACACATACGCACGCACGCATACACAATTAGTAAGTTTAAAAGCATTTTTACAATATTCCAAGAGTTGTCACATTTTAAATTTTATCTTCAACTAGCATTTTTGACACCTATATATTGGTTTTAATAATTATGGATATTTGAATTCGTTAGCGCTATCAATAATTAGGGAATATTCCATATAATATCACAGAGAACTTACTCGTGATCCTTGAAACTTTTAGGTGGCACATATTTTGTAAAAGACAATCTCGCACAAATATCAGCATAATCTTGGTTGCGTCGCTCAAATTCTTCACAATGCGCAGCTAAATGAGCATTAACAAAGCAAACGGCCGTATTGTGAATACAACAACTTACTGCAACACCACCTTTATTGCCCTACAAGAATTTGCGATGAAGTATTAACCTTTGAAGCACAGTGTTACATTTATGTAACACCTTTTAAAAAAGAAAAATATATTTCTTGAATTCTAATTTCTTTGTAATTTCATATTTAATATTGTGAAATATATAATAATTAAGAAAAGACTAATAAGAATCAAACATCCAAAATCAATATCTTATCAATTGAATCAATACAAATGTATATTAATTAAAATTAGCCTTTTCTTAATTATTATATTAATTTTGAATATTAAGAGTCATGTATTGTTTATTATTGTTATTTAATATTGTGAATTAATAAATTCGAATCTGAAGAAATTTAAATGTTATAATGATTTACTCAAGGAAGCACAGAATGCCAAAGATCCAGGTTCGATTCTTTGCCGAGGTAATATTATATTTTTCGTAATGAAAAATTAATGATTTGCAGATATCGATTTACAGATTTTAATATGTCATTCAACATTATCAAGATCGATCTAAAGATGCGCAAAGAGCATTAAAAATTATTAAATTGTTAGTCAATTTAACTAGTGATATAACTACGGTAGTTTAAGTGTTGCGTTTCAAGTTTGAAAAAAATTTCGACGCGTAATTAAAAATCTACAAGTGTATAGTATATAAATTCACACGCAATTATATGTATAGAAGCGCCCGAAATCTAACTTGACTGTTACTGCATTGTTCTCATCAGTATTCATTGGTTTAAATCACGGTCCAATAAAATTCGATATTACTCAAGACAGTTAAAAATATGAGAAATTTTTGTATAATATGTACTATAACAAAATACTTTGCTTGTACATTAAAATTTGGTATCCGAAGTTTTTTGGAATTATTGATTTCGAATCTAAAAATTTTCAAAGATAACGGAAAGTCATAAAAAGTCGTCGATTTTGATATAATCGTATGGAATTTTCGAAAAATTTTCTTGCTACAGTATTTAGAGTCGCGAATTTTAAGACAAATATAATATGATACATATATAATCATAAAGTTGATTATTTTATGTATTAGAAACTTACCAACTTTCCCATAATTCCTGTACCTACTGTATCAGTACATACATTTTCGATGAATGGTATATGAGCTTTAAGTGCATATACTAACAACATTATGCCTACTAATCTGACAAGAGCTACTTGTGTATAAATTCCTCCCGGATGAAGTGAATTAACTATAACTTGCCTACAACAAAATTTTTATGTTCTATAATTAATTACAAATCTATATTAATATGTGCAGACACTGCAGAACATTTTAATTGTTCACTTTAAACATCTTGTAAATGACACAGTATCATAAAAAATATTTCAGATATAAAGTGCATATTTTAAAAAAGTCACTATATGTTTCTTTTGTACCAATTTATTCATGTTATTTTTCTGTACTACAAGTTTTACTTTACTATAAAGTAAGATTTAACTTTAATTTGAAACTTTAATCTGAAACATTTTCCATTATAATATATAATAGAAAGCTCTATACGTATAAAACAACAAAAGACAACTGAAGTTAGTCCTTCAGCCAGTCGTATAACAAAGAAATTTTAATTCAGAACAATAAAAATATTACAACAATTTTCAGATATACTTATTCAATATAATATTATTGAATAAGTATCTTTGTTACACAACTGACTCTTAGTCCTTCATTTCTTATAATTATTTATAAGTTATACAAGATAGACAAAAAGGACACACTATTTTAAGGTTTAATATAAATAACATATGTACCTCCATTCTTCTTCTCTAGGAGTTTCATGAAACAGAAATGCTTCTTTGCTCAAATCTAATTCTTGGAATCCAATAGCATATATATCTGGTGGATCTTTGTCCATGCTCAGCCATTCATTTAATTTAATACCATTTGGAGGTTGCCCATTTACATTCCATGTGCAAGTAAGTATACTGTAATTATTGAAAATAATTTGTCATATGAATGATCATCACACATGTGCACAAAAACATATTTTCAAACTGAAACAAATAGAGATACATAATCATAATGATATGAAACAACGAACCGAAATGTTTTACTATATGTATAATCATCTTCTTTACAGGCCATCTGATATCGTATCACTGATTCTCTTGCAGCTACTGGGGATCTACCCGAGGCAATGCTTTGTCGTGGTATTGCCAAATCATGAGTCTCAAGATTAAGCAACTATAAAAAATAAATTTTTAATAAAAAAGATTCTATTATTCTTATTTTAAAATTCTATAATACTAATTATTATTACACTAACTTACAGAATCGCCAGCATCTTGCATATCTTTGCCACCAGTAGCTAAGTTTCTCCTATTTCTTGTTAGCTTTTCAATCCACAAAAATTCTGCCGCTGGGTTTTTAGCTGCCTGATATACTAAAATTACAATTATTCTATTGACAGATAAAAGTCAGTTCCACATGCAAATTATATATTAAATAAGTATGCATATACCTTCTATCGCTCGAAAAATTTGTGATACTAAAGAACTAGTAGATTCTCCAAGTTTCATTTCAAATATCAGGCGAAGTTTTCTTGATGTAATATTCATATATATATCAAGGCCATCCTGTGTTTCTCCATTAGTATCTTTAATTAAAAAAATTTTCAATTTAATTAATTAACGATGTAGTTTTTAAATTTGTTAAACTAATTAATAATTTTAGTATATAATTATCAATTTTTATAGGATATTTCGGCTACTACTTATAATAGTATTGAAAAAGTATCAATTTAAAGCATAGGAATATGAATTATAACAAATCTCAAAAGATAGATTTCGAAAATAGAACCTTCTCCTAAAGATTAATATATCATACATAGAATTAATAAATAATGCATAGATAAGCTTGAAATACCTATACTACATTTGAAATCTTGATCAATAGGTAATATTCCTTCCAAGGTCAAATCACTGTATACTTGTGGTGGTGTTTTTGAAGTTAGGAAAATTGCTAAAGCATAGGTTGTACCTTTGTAAATGAGAGCAATATATCTTAAAGATTGTATCCATCCTTGTATTAATGATGCTTCTGTAGTCTAATATTATATAGTTAAGATATATAAAATAACATTATATAGTGTTACATTGATATTAATCAATATTACTCTTATAAATTACAATTAAATATAATCGTAATTCACATAATATAGCAATATTGAATCACAATAAAATAATCAAATAGTACAAAGTAGAGCTTTTAATCAATAGCAAATTGCTACTTATCGCAATGGATACAATATATCCATTATTTATTAAGTTTAAGAAAGGATACAGTTAAAACAGTTTCACCTGCCACAAACTTGGATTGCACTATTGCTAATGCTTCGGATGCCGACATCTCGTTCGTTCTCGCTTGGTTATCATATACAAGTAATTGGTGAACATTTATCTGAAATATTGTACAATTGTATTTCTTTTACTCTCTATGTCATAATATATAATAAATTGAAATAATAAAGAAAAAATAAACAAAGCTACTTTTAACTCACTCTCACATCTCATAAAAATCACAAACAATTAAGCAAACAAGAATCTATAGTGCCAGAGAGAGAGAGAGAATTATGTCCAGAATTGCCAACTCATTGCTACATCTACACTCTAGTGAATTTGAAATATTCCCAGATTCAGAGGCTTCTCTCTGGTGGTTTTAGCATCGAGCTCTTTTATCTATTGGCATATTTCGTTAAGATTCTACAATATAGACCAATCAGATGAAAGAGCTCAATGAGCGCACAGTGAGCGATTGTGCTTCTGGATGCACCCATTTTACCTTAAGGTGTTCACTTAATAAATAGGGATAAAAGATAAGAAGGTTTCGATTGCACGGTTTCACACATTGCTCGCTGATTGGCCAATAATATGACAAGCAGAGAAAAGTTACTAGGCATCGGTCGATGTGAGTGGTGTGTGCAAATGGGAATGTAGGCAAACGAGATCCTCCTAATGTCGGTATGTTTGGAATCTTTAAAAACAAAATGACACAAGTTACGTCATAAATATGTCACATATTTGCGCGATATATTACTGAGATATGTTTATTAGCTTTTGGGGTTTTATATTTCAGCTTTATTTTCTTAATTTCTTCTGTCAACGTGTTTTCGTATCGTTAATTATCATTTTTATTTATTTATTGTAACAATTAATTAAATTAATGTTATGATCTGATCCATGATATATAATATGTTATATTTAATATTATATTTTATGTGTTGTATATCGGTTCTTTATTTCTCAAGTTATAAGGCCTACACGGTCAGTAATACTGACAATATGCATTAGTTTTTACAATCTATTGATAATATTTCACTTCAGTTTGACGTGATTTGACGTATATTATATTACATCTATGGATCTTAAGGAAAAAGCATGTATTTAAATCCAAATCATTATTGTCAGCTGTCAAAATTCATTACAATATTAACGACACACAATCAATAATAATATAATTGTCAGTATTAACTGACCGTGTACATACAGAGGCCTATAGGAATATTTTTATATATCGGCTTTTTCGTCCCTCCTTTTACTTCCCCCTCTCTTGTATAGCGCAGCATCCACTACCGAATGCGCAAACTCTACATCTGCAGCATCTCCAAGCATCTCTTGGAAGGGGTGATTTGTCGTTCAGTCTTCAGTATCGAAAATTCGCACGGTGCAAGTA
The DNA here is from genome assembly GCF_001594065.2 of Cyphomyrmex costatus. Classification (NCBI taxonomy): domain Eukaryota; kingdom Metazoa; phylum Arthropoda; class Insecta; order Hymenoptera; family Formicidae; genus Cyphomyrmex; species Cyphomyrmex costatus. Next base: position 29,180 of record NW_017275218.1, read on the forward strand.
TAGTTATGAAGCATTTATAGCTATCACACAAAGTGATCATATTGTTACAAATTCAATATTGTAAGTTGAATAAATTTCGATCGTAGAAATTACTACCAATGTCGAATGGGATAAACGCAAAGGATTGCGTCGTTTCACATCTCAGGTAAAAGAAAAGCCGCGGAGTGTTCGATTTGCACCACCGATGGCAGATCACGACAATATTTATGATGACGAGGTAATTAATTAAACCATCCTTAACTAATATATTGTCATCACACATTATATCTAAATTTTTTATGAGTGATTTCGTACCCAAATTTATCTTTTAATATTTATTTTCTAATATGTGCGACGTAAGCAATTATAATTTTTTTTCTGCAAAAACAGCTTATTTTTTATAAAAAATAATTATACATTTTATTTATATTACTCATAAGCAAATATTAATAATATAACTTAGAATGACAAATACGGATATGCAAAACATATATATATAATTATAATATATGATGACAAAATAAAAGATTCAAATTCTATAAATTAATTAATATTTTTAGACTTTGTTTGAAATTTTATATATAAAATAACAATTATGAATAATGCTTTCAGATTTTAAAATTGTTATAAAATCATTATTTCTATTTAAAGACTGCGTGTGTGTGTGTGTGTGTGTGTGTGTTTGAATGAGTTATTTTCTCGTATTCAATTATACAAAACATTATATAGTATTAATTATAAAATTCTTCAATTTATTTAATTACAGATTTAATTAAAAAGTTACGTTATATTACCAAAAATGTTTGCCAAGAAATATTTTTATTTATGGTGCCTGATCAGCAATCCAATTTTGTTGAACAGAAACGAAAGCTAATAAATTATTTTAAATAAAGAATTGTGAAAAAATAATATTTATTACAAACATACTTACACAGACGATATAAATAAATCAGATGTTGCAATGATTAAATAATAAATTGCATTTAATTATTTTGTATGTGGAAAAATTTCGCTGAAATTATACCACGTTTTGGAACACTTTTCAACGAAATTTCAGTATTTCAGAAAAAATTCAGACAAGTTTTAATTCAATTTCAACGATTTATCGCAGTATATATTAGCTAAGAAATTCACTTTCAATGAAATTTCAATAAATTTTCAGTAATTTCACTAAAATGTTGTCCAAAACATGGAATATATAATAATTTCAGATAATTATATATGTGCACTACTTGATGATAGTTTCAAAAAGCTCAACGTTACGAGGGACTCTCTAAGATAGATTGTGAAAAATTAGACTTATTGAAATTAATTTGATTTGAAACCTATTTTCAAGAATGTGGCATACACGTTTTCTTCTTAACACATTGACGCACGCAGCGCAGTACGTCGCTTCCCTCGCTATTGATTTTAGCTAGATACAGCAGCTGACTAGTTACTCTCACCGTATGAAGCACCTGTAATCGACTAGCGACTCGACTGTTTTGCTTACACACAATATATTAGAGTATTATAAAATATCAAAATTTTTTGCACTTGTAATATATAATTTAAAAAATGTACATATTTATAAAAACACAATTTTATCAATTTGTATCGTGATTTTTGTTAATATAATTTTTAATGTAATTATTAATAATACAAATTGTCCGTTTATAATCATTTCTTATCACTCATGCTCAAAAGAATATCATAAAAATATATTAGAAATTATCCTTATTTAAGCATTCTTCCTTTCAATGCAAATAAGTTTTAATATTATATAAATTTAAAAAAGTATGTAATCTAATTATTGTCAAATTAAATTACAGAATGTTAAATACAAATAATAATTGATAAATACGTATTTGCTCTGAATTCTTTAATATTTAATTAATGACATTGTCATCATGAACCAGAAAATTACGTTTTAATAACTCTATATTAACGATATTTTTTATAAGGTATTACGCTAAACTGTGGAAAGTAGCAATAATAAATACATGGCATATGATAACTCGATCATTTTTTACATTAGCGTTAGTAAAGACCTTTGTGATAGGAGCTAGTTTCAACCAATCCAAATCAAAGGAATTGGCGTGGGATTTTAATAGCGTTACTCGTGATCGTCGCAGTCCTAGCTCTTATTGTCACTTCCGTAGCTTTGCTCACACCTCCCGATGATGGCCCCAGAGTACGCGGAACACGATTACGTCTCTCCGAGGTAAGTAATAACGGATTTGTATCAATTATATTCGCAATTACAACGAAAAAGAAATGCGATATAAATGAGAGTATTTATGATGTATAAAACTTCTTTTACGAAGAGAGGGAATTTTAATTATGTTTTTGAGGCTTTCACGAATATCTTCAAAGAGGTTTGTGAGTTATCGCCGTGTTTTTATATCCACTATTAATACCAATGTTTCGTGAACCTTGCCGTTTATTTCATCAGGGCACTGGTAGTACATACTAGTATATCAAGGCAAGGTTCACGAACACAGAGAGAAATGGTTGGAATATAATTTAACTATAATTTATAGTTACTTTTTGGGGCAATCATAATTGTTTTGACTATATATGAATTATAGTATCCTAAACGCTAAATTATGATCATAACGACCATAATATATTTTTTAGTTATTATCACTACATGTAAATGGTAAGCGAATATTGAAAAAATGGTTATATTTATTGTAATTATGATTGCAGTTACTACACAAAAATGGTTATTCTATTTACCATCCATAATTCCGTACTTTACTATATTAATATTTGAAATTATCATAATTTATAGTACAATTTCTGTACCATTTGATAGAACTATATATATAAGGTCATTGTTACTAACATTATAGCAATAATAACTATAAAAATGATGCTCCTAACTATCTTACTATATAATTATAGTCACAAATACGATATACTTTTCTTTCAGTGAAATGTTGGCATTAGCAATGGATAAAACGTGACGATAACTATAATTAATTACATGATAACAAAATTAATATCCAAAGATAAACTTTCTGATATCTTTGGATTTTAACAATATCAAATCTTATAAGACTGAGAATTTAAACCAACGAAAACCGAGTGTAAGTAAGTGCACATCGCTCAAGAGTTCGCACTGAGCTTTACGACAAAATTATTTGATCGTTTAAGAACTGTATTTCACACAGAATGTGCCTTTTTGGTTTGCTGATCTTTGTATAATATGAAAAATCGTTGAGATCGTTTCAGCGATAAAGAAGATATATATTTTAAATTTTGTCATTTTGATCATTTTCTTTCTATATTTTTCAAAGATGAATTGATTGATTTCTACATTAAATCGTTGCTTAGTGAATCCGTACTATTGTGTGCATGCATGTTCTATTTCATATTTAGTGATATATTCACTTAATTATTCTGTAATAATTTTTATATAGTTATATTAAAAGCAAAAAGTGAAAATCGCGAACTAATGCAAACTCTTGACTTGCTCAAAAGTTCGCATTTTTTTTTTCTTAGTAAAATTAATCTCCTGTAAAAACGAGTCATAGTATATTACATTGATAAACTTTTAGTCTAAAGTGTAAATAATCTAAGCACTATTTTATTGTAATAATTTTTCGAACTAAGATTCTTATATTTCTCATCTTGGGTTTCGTTGGTTTGAATTTTAATTTTATTATTATGTAATTAATTAATTATAATACCTCATATAATCAGCAATTTTGCGTTAATAAATTGTTTTTATTTATATTTTAGAATTTAGAATATACTTCCTCACTCTTTCTCTTTTTCTTTCTTTGTCTCATTCTTTTTTAGTCACTTGTTCTCTTCCTCCAATTCTTATTTCTCCTCTCTCTCTCTCTCTCTCTCTCTCTCTCTCTCTCTCTCTCTCTCTCTCTCTCTCTCATGTGCGCACACATAGTATTATATTCATTTGCACAGATATCAGAAATGTTTTTTTATATTTATCTGAATTTTTTTTAATTTTATAGCATAAGTAGGAATAGTTTAAAGAGATTTGTTTCAGGTACTTTCTGGCGAATTATCACCTTTATTATTCAACGGATCATGGGCGAGTAATCGCCACATATGTTACAGAGATATTTGGGGTGGCATTTCTCTGTTAAATGTTTCGAACATCGTATCGCGCAGTATAATGCCAAATGAGACATTCGTAAGTTTTTATCTAATAAAATGTATCATAAAAATAAATTTATTATATTGTTATCAGTTTACTGCCAAGACATGAACATTGACAATTTTTTATGCAGAGACGATTGAATCCAATAAAATTCTCTTTATCACCGGATCATCAATTTTTGCTTCTTGCACAAAATGTAAAGAAACTATTTCGCTATTCATATTTAGCGCAATATGTTGTTTATGATGTTAATTCACGGTCAGTATAATTCATATAATATGCATATGTAACATATTGATTATTAACAGTGACACAAATATAGAAGTTTTTATGAATAATTTCACAGAGAGTGCATAGTGTTAACACCTTATCCTGAGAAAGATAGTCATCCTTATCTTCTACTAGCGCAATGGACTCCACGTGGACATGGACTCGTCATGATACAGGATTATGATATTTATTACACAACAAGTCCTACAAGCAATACTGCATATCGTGTAACAAACACTGCAGTGCCTAGTATATTGTCCAATGGTGTACCAGATTGGTTATACGAAGGTAAGTTACTTAGCAATCGATTTTTAACTTTTATATGGTTTAGTCAACGACATACATTAAGGGAAAAAAATTTATTATAATGTACTCAATTTGTATAAAATTTTTAAAAAACTTTTTTTCTCACCGTTAACATATTTTATAAAATTGAAAATAAGAAAGAAAATTCTTGTATGTATTTAAACAATATAAAAAGATAAGAAAAGGCTTATAAATTATGCAATCTTTCTGTGATTCACTGTACACATATATGATCTCACCATTACCTGGCTTCTTTTAGCTCTCTAATCATCTTCGATCCCGCTATCTATGTTTATTTTCTTAAAATTCACAATTAAAACATTGGCTAAGCCTTAAAAGGACAACGTTGCCGGTAGAGTAATAAAATATAAATAAATTATTGATTATCTAATTATTATTTGTAGAGGAAATATTGCATAGTGCAGAGGCAATATGGATGTCGCCAGATGGTCATATGATGCTTTATGCTTCATTCAATGATTCTCTTGTAGAAGAGATGCACATTTCATGGTTTGGAGAAGGAAACAAAGCTTTATATCCTGATATACGATCTCTACGGTATCCTAAGGTACGCGATATTAAAAATAATTTTGTAGTATTTTACTAAAATTAGAATTTTTTTTATATTATTTATGTTCTGTCAACAAGATAAAAGAAGAAAAGAACACTACTTTAGAAGTGTTTTATTTACTAGCCAGGAACACCAAATCCTACTGTACGATTGTATGTTGCTGACTTGGTTGATCCAAAAAATATTCGTACAAAGATAGTGAAACCACCATCAATCATCGAGAATAAGTAAGTTTAAAAATAAAGGACTCTTTATATAAAAATAATTGACAATAATAAAAAAGAACGAAGTAAGAGTCAAATTTTAATGAAAATACTGTATACTTAACATAATCTTAAACATATAATTAATTTATCTACTATATGAACTTACTTAATAATCTTTTTGTCAGGGACCATTATTTTTCAACTGCTTCCTGGGTTTCTCTGACAGAAGTCTGCATAACGTGGTTGACACGCGTTCAGAACTTTTCAGTAATTACCATCTGTAAAAGTCCAATGTGGCACTGTCAGGTTGGTGACTGCAGAGTGTTTAGTCAGTGCTCTTTTTCTTTCAGATAAAATATATGCAATTTAATATCCGTATCAATTAATAATTCCTGCACTCACTTCAGGTTTAATCTGTTTTCATTTTTGTATATTTTCGTTAGTATTTTCTAAATTTTACAATTTATCTTATTTGTCATAACAAAAATCAGTTGCTTTTAAATTCTTATTTCATGTTTGTTGCAAAATTAATTAATTTTTAATTATGATATGTTTTACTATATCGTGACTTGGAATTTTTATTTTTTGGACATGTTACTTCTTCTTTTTCTTTTATTATTGACAAGGATTAATTATGCCTACAACATTGACGGAAAACTTGGAAAGCATAGAATTGAGAATGTTGTTTAACTTAATCAAGAAGAATGTATATATATATATATATATACAATATAATTTAACTCATAATACTTCATATATTTTTGTAACATTGAAAATTATCCGATCGAAACGTTTATTTTAAATATATGATTGTTTAAATTAAATTGTTCGTTAATTTACTTGGCTCGTTGCCCTCTTTATATTTATCATATACTGTTTTATACATATTGAGCCTTATAATTACTTTTATTTTACATTTTATATTACTTTGTTAATCTTTTATTTTTGTAGGTATATTAAATAATATATTATACAAAGTGTCAGTGATCTACGCGACATCAGCGATCATAAGCAGTTAGAGCGGACTGAACTGAATCCAAAAGTTTTGTACCATTTTGCGCGCAGTTACAATAATAGTTAACGAGATATTAATTTTTAAAGATAGCCGAACGAAAACGCGGTCTACTACTGCCAAAGTGCTAGGTTGTCGCGCGCGGGTCGCGGAGAGCGGGGCCTAGCGAGCGCGCTGTCGGAGTCATGACACTCGTGACGTTTAGAGGCTCGCAGTACGCAACGGTGTGTATCGAGCAAATAAAGGCGGTACTCACTTGGCAGTAGTAGGCCGGACAAACACGTTTATTCGGCTATCTTTAAAAATTAATATCTCGTTAACTATTATTGCAACTGCGCAAAATAGTAGAAGACTTTTCGATTCAGTCCGCTCACTTGCTTATGATCGCTGTTGTCGTAGGTCACTGACACCCTGTATAAATAGATTTTATTACACTTCAACTTTACAATGGGACTTGGTTTACATAAAGAAGTCCATTCATAACTCATTCTATCACACATCCTTTCCTACATGTTTAAATTGATCCATGACTAATAATATAATACATAATTCCATAAATAAAATAACCTCTTCTTATTTATTTATTCGATAACTCTAACTCTAACTATATTTTGTACTATTTTCACAGCCATAATTCCTCTAAATATCCAATATACATTTTAAAATCTCTTTTCTATTTTCTTTCCTAACATATTCTTCTTTGTTATTATACCTCTCCCTCAAGAAACATCAAATCTGTATCTCCTATTATCTCTTCATTTTCCTCCCTGCCCTTCTCTTTTCGTATATTTTCTTTTTTTCCAAAGCTTCCATTATATTTCCCCTCTCTATGATCTCTTCTATATTATCGTTTATCTAACTTTTGGAACCATCCCTTCATTTTCCCACAATCTGTCACATATAGTATTCCAAGTCATCCTTGCCATTTCCACAGAGTACACACTCTATCGCCCTCTCCTATCCACTTTCTAATATTTATTCAAAATCTCTTTCCTTAAATATCTAGGACCTCTTCCTTCAGCTACTATCCCTTTATATTTTTTATTATATCTCAATACATTATATAGTATAAATATTAAATAATAGATTTACATTTTTTTATAAGTTTAATAGATATGAAAAACAATTATATTTAATCAACATTTGTTAAAAATTATGACTTAATTATTTTAGGAAATACAAAGAATATCAAATGAGAATCATGGATGGGTGGATACTCCACCAGAAGCTCCTCTCTTTTCAACAAATGGTAGCAGTTACATCGCGATAACTCCAGTGAAAGATGGACCGGCAGGATATTTCAAGCATATAATTTGGGCTAGTGTGCTTCGAAAACAAATAGTGCCTTTGACGCATGGAAAGTTTGAAGTCGTTAGGATTTTAGTATGGGACCAAACAAATAATACTATGTGAGCAAGTAACTGATAAAATTAATACCTACAATTTAACATCGTAAACAATTTGCATTTTAACTAGATATTTCATCGGTATTCCATTTATGAGACCGGGTCAAAGACACCTCTATCGTATAAGCTCTGCTCTTCCTCGACTAGGATCGCCTTTGAGGCCTCCTGTATGCCTCACGTGCACCATCTCATCTGACATGACAAACAATGGCGAAAATGGACATCGAATTAGTTCTTTAAATTGGCAGAATGGTATTGTCAATCGAAATGAATGGCATGATCAAATTGATAATAACAAAGAACATCATCAAGCAAAGGATTTTTCCAAAAAGGACAAGTTAAAGAACAAAAATGTTTCAAGTGAGTATCAACATTATTTTATTATCCCATCCTATCTAATTTAGAAAGTTTGAAATTTATATTATTTTCCAATGGAAAAAAGTATTATATTTTATAATAAATAAAAATATTATCAATACTTATTGTTTAATAAATCATCTATTTTAAATAAAACTATAGAGTTTACTACTTTAATACCTGTATATAATATAAGAACTTGAAGAAATTTGTTATATAATATGAAAAAGATATACTCGGACGTCAATAAGAGCTGAATCGATCAAGTTCTAAGTGTGCTCAATCGATTTGTTCTACTCGGAATATATAATGGAAATGTTTTTATTAATTTTTTTTTCTACATGCGTACCCTACGAGCAGAGATATTGTGACGCAAAATCTGAATCTGTAGAAATTTATTTCCTGATTTAAGATACGTTCTTATTGTCATATGTTCGTTGATTAGAGGAGAAATGTACGGTTCGTTTTTTCAATAATAGATGGCTTTTGACTTTATATCGTCTATCTAACCAGCGCAGACCAGCGTTGCACATGACAGCTATGACGTGCGCTGCGCGAATTATTCAAAATGAAATATCGAGATCGTCGAAGAAGTGAGTGTCTAGATGTTCACTGTCGAGAAATTAAGTGTCTAGGTATTTACGTGTTCGCCATTGAAGAACTGAGTGTCTAGGTGTTCGATATCAAGTATTTGTAAAGACGCAGACAATATATAGTTTAGGAAATCCATATATCCAAGTGATCAATAAAAATAAAAGAGAGAGAGAGAGAGAGACCGTCGGAGACGGCCAATCTCTATCTCTTTTCATTCAACAATGTAAAAGGTGAGAGAAGGAGATTGGCCGTCTTTCATAATCCCTCTCTTTTGTTATTGTCTATCACTTTTAAATACTACTTACAATTAGATGCGGATCGTTAGACACGGAAATACAGTCCATTGTCTATAGGCCTGTTCTTTTTGGCTGAACTTTTCCATCTTTTTTCCTTTCCTCTTCTCTTGGAGAGAAAGAAGAAAGAAACGAGATTCTCCAGGAAAAAAGAAAAAAGATGTACTAGTGCAAAAGTTCAGTCAAAAAGAACAGACCTTATGTCTTTGAATATTAATTGTACATCGTTTAGGCTGAGTAAGATAACTTCGAGCTGTAACTTGGCGCCAATTCTACAAAAGTATCACACTTAGTCTTTATTATTTTAATAAAAACAGTTTTTTGTTCGAGGTTTATATGTATATGATTTGGATTGAATAAAGTAACAATTTTTAATAGGACGTCCTGAGAGCAGCCAAGTGCTATATTTGAATAGTTGTCATTCGTTCAAATATACGTATTATTTTATTACTCAGCCTCATGCGGTCTATGTTTTTAGAAAGCAGCGACCCACCTTGTCAATATCATAATGCAATCTTTCCATCCGCGGACTTTGAATATTTCGTTCTCGAGTGCCTTGGACCTGGTATACCTACCGTGGCTCTTTACAAAATGGAAATGTCCACGCCGCGACTCCTTGCAACATTGCAGAATAACACGTCGTTGCGCGTATGTTATAATTAAAAACTTCGCTCAAACTATAAACTTTATAATTAGGTTTCGTTCATTTATTTTGCAATGCAAAGTATAAAGAAGAAACGGTTTAAATTGAGCGATAAGATTTTTGTTATATAATAAATTTCTAGTTCACAATGTTAATACAACATAAAAAATATACTGTATATGTATTAAATATAAAAATAATATCCAGCGTTTTTCGGAACTCACGGATCCTCCTTCAGCTATTCTTATAGATGTTATAGTGTCATAGAGATGAAAGCGTAATCTTACGGTCTAACCCAGTGAGAAATGACAATGGAATCGACGTCGAATCGACATCAATTCGACATCGATCCATTGTCATTTCTCACTGGAAAGCGACACAATATGGTACGTACAACTTGTTTGAAGAAATTGATTCTCCTGTTCTTGTGTAATAAATGCAGAAATTGTGTAATAAAATGTATGAAAACAGGAGAATCAATTTCTTCAAACAAATTGTTCGATATTATTTTTACATTTTTTATGTATTTTATATTTTTTTATTTTTATGTTGTATTAACATTGTAAACTAGAAATTTATTATCTATATAAAAAATCTTATTATCGCTCGATTTAGACCGTTTTTTCTTTATATAAACTTTATATATTATATTTTATTAATTGTATTTTTAATCCAAAAACCAACCCCCCGATATCAATGAAACTTTGTAAAAGATTTTATTTCAATTTTAAATAAAAGACTTTAAAGAGATTTTTGGCGACTTTGACGAAAACGCGATTTTTTAAAGTAAAACAAATAATAAATTTTTATGTTAAACATGAAATTATCGATTTTAATCATCTTAAAAGTATATTATGAGAAGAGGGATACTTATACTGTTTTCCCTGTTTTATGTATTAAATCTTCACTTTACTAAACGATATAACAATATACATATATACGAGTATTATTTAACAAAAAATTTTTTATAGGAGTTGCTAAAAATCTCTTTAAGAGCTTTTATTTTGACTTGAAATGAAATTCTTTACCAAGTTTCATCAAAATCAAAGGAATTTGGTTTTTGGAAGTTTATGTACATTCTTCATAAATATACTTACTATTAATTTTATTTTCATCTAAAAGGTGTATACACATGTATAATATTTAGCATAAAATTATGTAAATACACGTATATATAATTTTATAAATGTTTATTTCAGGAAAGAATAGCAAACATCGCACTTCCACAGGTAAAGACATTTCCTGTGCAGATAAGTGGTGGGTACAACGCCCAAGTCAGATTGCACTTACCACCTGGGCTAAGAGAAGATGAGATTACACGGTATCCATTGGTGGTTCAGGTGTAAGTATATCAAAAATATATGTATATCACTTTTAATGGGATCTTAAAGTCGTCTATTTTACAGATTAAATGCAATAATTTTTGTAGAACGCGCGATATCGCATATACTTTTACAGATTTGGAGATCCTTCTCAAGAATTAAAACATATATTAATACGTGCCTGCAACTTGGAATTTATGCTGAGAACGACAAAAATTTTTGAAATTGTGTCTTTTATATAATTTCATAGTGTGAAATGGTATCTAGAATGTCGTAACAATATTTTTGCGTGGTACGAAAGTTCTATAATTTATACTTATAAAGTTGGAGACTATAGACTAGTTTACTATAGTAGATTACAGAATTTTGAAGAAGCAACGTAGAGACCGATTAGAACTCGATTTAGACATTTAATTAAAACGCTTTCGTTCTACAAAAATTTATGTACCGCGTCCTCGGTTAAAAGTTTGGAAATTCTTACGACTTTTTCGTATTTGACAAAAAGCTCGGTGAAAGATCATAGAAGTAAAGAATAGTAATTGAAGAAGTCTCTGTGAAGACAAAATATTTAAGAAAGTATTATTTATTACTAATATTATCTTTGTACCTAATGTAATATATTATTAATTGTGATATTAAAGTTTGCTCGTTTTAGTTGTTTAATTTTATTATTTAGTTAAGAAAATATGAGCGTGCATAAAAAATTATTGTTCTTTATTAATTTGAAGCAATTTAAATATTATGAGAGGGTAACTTATTAGTTATACTTCTTTTTTATAATTTGTTTTAGTTTATGACAAGAAGCAAGTCCTTATAAATTTTAATGATTATGTAAGAAATAAATGCAATTAATTTTTTAATTACTATCACCTAGTGATTTTAAAGATATAATTAATCAATATAATTATATTTATTTAACTATTGTGCTCGCGCGCGCGCGCGCTCTCAGTAAACAATCATATAAAACTTTAACATTTGTCCGTACACGACAGTATTTATTTTTTCAGATACGGTGCTCCTGGATCGCAGTTAGTCACTGAGATGTTTAAGGTGGATTGGAATACATATTTAGCTAGTCGAAGAAATGTTATTGTCGCACAAATCGATGGCAGAGGAAGTGGAGGACAAGGCTACAAATTACTACATGAAGTGTACTATAGGCTTGGTTCTGTAGAAGTAGCTGATCAGCTCGAAGTTACAGAGTAATTAAAATATATATTTTTTTTAATTAAAATATATCTGTTTTCTAAAGTTATCTTTGTTTAAACAAAATATGTTAAAACCATTTAAATACTTCTGCTAAGCAAGGCTTTTCATGAATTAAATCAAATATATAACGTTGAATGCCAACAAGGAACCAACACTAAATGCTCACGTGAACATATACATATATTTATTAAATTTTGGTAAAACTTTAAAAAACGAAAGAATCTTTTTTATAAGATACAATGTCAAAAAATCATTTATTGTACATTAAATCTCAGTTATTTTGAAAATCTGACGTACTAGTGGAATTTAACATTGTTTTTGGTATCCAAAAAAATTTTTTTTAAGCTTGTTATTTTTAACCCTTATATATTCAATTTAATTTGTGAAGCTTAAACATATAAAATTTCTGTAGAGTACACACATATAAAGACATTATTATTCTTAGCAAGATTATAATTCTTTAGATACCTAAGAGACTCTCTGCACTTTGTGGACAAACGAAGAGTCGCCGTTTGGGGATGGAGTTACGGTGGTTTTGTTGCCGCTCTTGTTCTGGCTCATCCGGAACAGAAAGTGTTTCAATGCGGGATAAGCGTCGCACCTATCGTTTCCTGGGAGCTTTATGGTAAAATATTACTAAAACAAATCACGGAAATATACAGGGTATCCCGAATTTAAATGATTACAGTTCAGGAGCGTGTATAGAGAATCAATAAACTAAGAAAAAAAAATCCTTTAGAGATATGCTCGTTTTTTTATTCGTATTGAAGAAAATCACAAAAAGCAGACAAAATGTAATTCTAGGAATATTTATATTATATATAAATATAATTATTTATCTTAAAACGAAATGTTATTATTTTCGTGTATGATTAAATTTGGACCATCCTGTATACACCATAAACAGTCTATAATTTCACTCATTGGAGTGGACTGATGAAAAATGTTGCAGGAGATTTTTTTATATCCGTTAAAAAAAAATTAAAAGTATAATTTTTAATTATACCTCTAAATCTTTATTTGTATTGAGTATTTAATTTATATGATTTTAACATGAATAATTTTTATGTAGATTCTGCATATGCCGAGAGATACATGGGATTACCAAATGTTACATCCAATTACAAAGGTTATGCCGAATCTAATGTTTATAACAAAGTAAAGTACCTGCATGACAAGATGTTTTATTTAGTACACGGAACTGCGGATGACAACGTTCAATTCCAACAGTCCATGGCACTTGCCCGTCATCTCGCTAAAGAAGGCGTACTCTTTCGACAGCAGGTACTTGAATGCCTTTCTTTATAAATATAAGGTTTATTCTTACGCAAGTTATTTGCCGAGATGTAAGTATGCAGGAAAGATTTGGATCTTTAATAATTTTTCTGTTTTAAGAATCATATATGAATTTTTTTTTTAATTGGACTTATACTATTTAAGAAAATGGCTCGCATATCAATTACTGAAATTATGCAGTAGATTATTTATTGATGTAAATAATTTAAATATTTCATACATGTTCTTAACTTTGCTTTATTAAGTACATTCATATCTAAGTAAAAATGTACAAATCAAATGTATTTTGTTTATTTAAATTTAATCTTTATAAAATTTATTAGTCACATAATACATTATTAACTTTAGTTACAATTTTCAGAGATTTGCACATATTACATATTTTATGTTGTAATAAATTTTATTTATTATCGATGATTTGTTAATAATTTTTGAAGGAAAAAAATTAAAAACTAAAGTATTATGCAACTAATTTATTTACATATGATAATGTATAATACCGTATAACAATATACAAATCTTTGAAGGTCTATCCGGATGTAAGTCATACTTTGGCGGGCGTTACGGGGCATTTATATCTCTCCATGGAACAGTTCTTGGAAGATTGTTTTCAAAAGCAAGTACCTGCCGACACAAAAGCCGGACTTGGTAGCGGCGGTTATGGCATGTATTAATATATTAAAAGATAGCGATCACGTAAAAAAAAAATATTGCGTATCTACGAGTTGATTAAAATTGTATAAAAAAAAAAAGAAGATGAAGAAAATTGTGAAAATCTGAACATCTCCAAATTGTGTTCCGTCTAATAGAATATTTACAGAAGATATGTGGCTCATCGTTTTGTACTCCAACAATCGAAATTAAAAAACGCAGTGAGAAATATGTATAATCATCCAGTACATAATTTACAATGCGTTTACACCAGTTAACAAAGCACATACCGATTATTTAATCAAATAAATTGTCTATGAAATTATGCATATTATATTCATTTAAAGATATCTAAACATTAGATGAAATTGATACAATGGAATTTAACGCCGAAATAGTCGAGGAAAATAGCATTAAAATGACAAAGTTTATATTACACAATATCCGCTAAAAGTTCCGAGCGTGCACTACATATATTTCCATCTAAATCACTTCTGAATAGTTCAAGACATAAAATTAAAATTTATAAGAACACAATGAAATTATAAAATTTATCATCTAACCTTGAAAATACCCACTTTAACACCCCCGGAAAGCAGGAGAAAAAGAGGCCGAATAATCTTAAATGACTTGTGAAGTTGCATGAGAGCATTTGAAAGTATTTTTCGAGACAAGAACAATGCGACGCGCCGTAGGGCTGGTAATTCCAACTCATCAACAATACTCAGAATATCAACAACAGCATAGGATAAAACGGAGACAAAGGCGATGATAAAGATTATGGACACGGACGTAAGAAGTGAAATTGGAAAATATATTAGGATTGCTATCTGAACATTAGGAATCGCTTTTATCAGGCAAACGAGGCAAAATAATAAAAATGGACAAAAGAATAGAGAATTCACAAAAATGGATTATATGAGAAATGATGCTATTAGACAGGATTTAGGAGTCCACGATACCGACAAAAAATTAAGGAGTATAGAAAGAGATGGTACTTAATTTAATATTAACCCCACGGAAAGCAAAACGTCCAAAAAAGAGGGCTGTTGAATAGAAACAGGCTACATATGACACCGTTTAGAAATTGATGATGATGATGATAAGATTTTATGTTTCCATTACATTCCTATAAATTATTTGGTAATTGTTTACTTTAGAGGACCCAGCTCCGATGACCTTGACATTGAAATATGTTGTCAAGGTCATGATTCTAAGCAACTTTGCCTTAATAACTAGGTGGCGGACTTTTTTGAGATATTCAGACTATTGTATACTATCAATAGTTAATACTATGCGTATTCAATAGTTCAGACTATTCTTTTTAACAGTAGGCTCCGCCCCCCCCCCCCCCCCCCCGCAGGCGGGGTGGAACCTACTCTGTATTCACGCGTACATTTTACAACATAAAGCGACATGGAAGTTGCGAGCTCATTCGCAGAAGAACAGGTGGAGTAAGAGTTGCTTCGCATAAATACAGTAGTTTCACTACTGTTAAAAATAACTTCAACGCTTAATATCTGAAAAACTATAACAAACCGCCACCTAGTTGTTAAGGCAAAGTTGCTCAGAATCATGACAACATATGTCAAGGTCATCGAAGCTGGGTCCCCTAAAGTAAACAATTACCAATTGTTTTAATCTTATATCTCAAATCATTCAGAGTTAATTATGTTGCCTGGAACTTATGTCGCTCATTACATACACATCCAAGCATGACACACATATACAGGGTGTCATTAAATCACCTATCAAGAGAAAGTAGGGTAGACCGAACTGAGTCGAAAAGTCTTATACCATATTACAGTTTACGCAATATTTAACGAGATATTAGTATCTTTAAAGTCTAATATCTCGTTAAATATTGCGTAAACTGCAAAATGGTATAAGATTTTTCGACTCAGTTCGGTCTATTTTACCTGCTCTTGATAAGTTTTTTAATCGGTTAATGACACCCTGATGTATATCAGGGTGTCACATAAATTTTTTGCCATCGCTTTTATGTAGATAGAGCGAACTAAACTGTGTCGAAAGGTCCTGTATCACTTTGTAATTTTCGCAATGGTTAACGAGATATGAATTTTTAAATATAGGCGAATAAACGCCTACATATACGTTAACCATTGCGAAAATTGCAAAGTGGTAGAGGATCTTTTGACACAGTTTAGTCCGCTTTATCTATACAAAAGCGATGGCAAAAAATTTAAGTGACACTCTGTATATATATTGTATATAGGAGATTATATATATATATATATATAAAAGACGTCTTAATTTCGAATAATGCTCGTGTGCAAATAGAGTGGACTAAATTAAGTTAAAGAGTCCACTATACTATTTATAATTTTCGTAATTAAACGAAATATTTATTTATAAAATCGCTGAATAAACGAAACGTGTATCTGTTCAGATTATCGTCAAATACACGCCTACCGTAATCGTTAAAAGCGCAAATTGTTTACTACAATAAGCAGTAATAGTTATATACGGTAGCAAAAAAAAAAACTTGCCGCGCTCTTTAGCGATAGCCGAGCAGATACGCGCTCATTCGGAGAGCTTTAGAAATTGATAGTATTTGCCCTGATACAGCAAGCTACGTCATTTTGTCGTCATTTTGACGTCAGCTTGCTATCAAAGTGGTTTACTGCAAAAATTGTAAAATAGTAAAAGATTTTTTGACTTACAATCAGTTTAGTTCGCTCTGAACACGCATTGTCCTAAATATTTTCTGGGACATCCTGTACACACACACACACACGCGCGCGCGCGCGCGCGCGCGCGCATGCACGCACACAAAACTGAACAAAATTATAAAATCATGTAAAATCAGCATTATAAAGGATCAAAGTTATGTATATTGCGAAAAATGTGATCGTAGAATGATATTTTAAATCCTGAAATCTCAATTTTCGAATATATGCTTCAAATCACGTATTTTTGCAAAGATTTCTATACAAAGTGGTAATCTCTAAAAATGAAAAATCATCTTCAACTGTGATGATGTATATGGAGAGAACGAAATTTTTTGCAAATTTCTTTAATTGTATCATACAATATAAGAGTTTCCTCCTTAGAATATTTTCTATAGTCATTACGTTACAATTTTTTCACTGTATTATAACGATTTAAGATGAATATAATGCATTTTTATGTATTTTCTTTTGAAACCTGTATCTGCCGCCACACCGGTATTTTATTGAGATGTGTTCCTTTGAATTGTTTATTTTATTTCCGAGCGCTATATATATTGTATTTAATATTTATAATTTTTTTTAAAGAATTTTTATGGCTGAAGAGGACTAAGTTCACAGAAAGTTCCGTTGAATTAACTAAATTTTTTGTTGATTATAATGAGAATGAAATTATATTAATTATTCATCTTGGCTCGTTTCAGTTTATTGACTTTGATTTGATCTGTTAACTCTACTACGCTTTATATGTATATGTATATATATTGTGTATACAGTAATTATTTATATATTTTTAAATATCTGCATAATATAGCTAGAATTCATTAAATGAGGTCACAGATTAAGTTCTATCAGGTTATATATAGCATAAGCTAAGTTGCGTAGACAGCAAAAATTGTGCACAGTTTTCTATGACTATAAATAATGATATTTAATTATAAAAACAATGATTTTATTATCGACTTGCATTTTCAGAGTTTCTGTACGTTTGTTTTCTTCTTAATCTGTCATATATTTGTTAGTTTTTGAAAGTTGTATTTACATATTCCATAAGAAGATCATTATACACATGTATATATCTTATTTTTATGATTCATCTATGCTTATTTACTCACATTCGTTACATTTTTACATATGTTCCCTTCATGTTTAGAAAACTAATTCCATCACGTGATTCTGCAGTCTAAAAATTATACTAAATGATACAAAAACTATTCAAATTTCACTACCCAGTTAGGAGCAGAAATCGACGACTTTTACAAATTCTCCTTTTGTAGTTTATGATGCCCTGGTGTCCCGTATATATTGACAGAAAGATTAAAGAACCGTACTCTTATATATTAAAGAGTTTCTAATAATAATCTATACACGAAATAGTAATTTTTTATTCATGGTCCGCCATACTTGAACAACTATTGAAAAAAAGAGCAAGAGAAACAAAGCAGATAAAAAATAGAACAGGAAAGAAACAATAAGTATATATGATCTTCTTTTTCACGATTTTCCTAAAAGAGGAAAGTTTTTATACAAAACTCGTGTCCAGACTGTTATTAAGGAATCTCTTATAGAATACATTAATGCTCATTTAAAAGACTACATATTAATTATATAGTAGAATATTTGTAATAGTATAATATGTTGAATTAGATAACTATATAAAAAGTTAATATTGTGAGCAACTAACAGACTTGAATATGATCAATTGATCTGAATCAATTGCAATATAAAAGAATTGCAAATATAAGGTAACTGTCCTTATTAGTGTACCTTTAAGCTAACTTGCTCATTATTGGATTAATTATTAAATATTGTATTATAGCTTTTATTCACTCGAAATCAATATCGGTTTTTCAACTATCCCTTTTTCTTGTAACACCTTTTAATGTAAAAAATGTTAATATTTTAACGTTTTTGATAAAAATAAATGTTTTTATCTCTATTAGTTTTTCCTTTAAAGGCAATAGCCTTATTCATGTGCCCCTAATTTGTGTTTCCGCATTTAATTCGTTAAACATATAGATAATAGATGTGAGTTAATAATTTCAGTTAATATTCCATTAATTATTACTTTAATTATACTTATAATTTCAATGTATGCTCATAATACACTCTTTCACCACATTCATATAGCACAATTTATTTCAGAATTTCTCTTCAGAATTCATCTTCCTGAAAACGTTTTCAGAACGTCCTTCACAATGTTCTTCGGAGGTTTTTGCTATAAGAGCAGAGCATAACATAATAGGAATAAGCTTAAAATCTCGTCGTAGTATTATTGAACTCACATAAATTCCTAATATATCTTTCGAAAAATGTTTACCACACTTTAATAGTTAAAAAATAGAATATTACTTTTAGTATCGTGTATTAATAATTTAACTTAATAATAAAAAAAAAGATACTTTTTCTTATTTATTTCTACTAGTTTTCTTTCTGGCATATTTAAAATATTTAAAATATTCTATCTGGCATATTTAAAGGCATACTAATAGGAACAGTTATCCTAATTGTACTTTTGTCTCAAATTAGAAATAATAACAAATCAACACTCAGAAGTCAGAAATAGACTTAATGTATTTTTTATTGGAGCATCTACCCAGATGAAGCAACATGTGATTCTTCAAGTTGGTTGGCTTGCTGAAACCGCGACTGCAAATGTGACATCGAAACGGCCACAGTCCATTATGCACATACGTGTGACTCTTCAGGTCACCTGGCGTCGGAAATGATTTTGAACATTGCGAACATTTGTGTGGTTTTTCCTGGAAAAGCATAACAAACATTTTGCAATAGACATACGAAATAATTCAAATATATTTTAATCTCCATGTGTTTTTTTTTTATAAAGAAACAATTTCTCTGTTCTTAACGGAATTGTTATGTCTTTTACTAGTCCCCATTCTTATTCCAATGACATATGCGTAGAATAGAAATGTTATATTATGATCGTACACACATTTTCCTTCTATATATCTAAATATAAAATAGTAAGGAAGCAGATATGGATATTATAAATTCGTCTAAACCAATCACATTTAAAAAAATCACATTTGAGAGGGTGCGACTGACATATTACATATACATTTATATTCATTAAAATAGTAAATAAACCATTAAATTTTAAGGAAGGATCAAGATTTTGTAAAAAGATCATAATATAACGGCTCTAAAAGTTCGGTGTATCTCTGTAAATTTGAACCATGCTTCTATTTATGAATAAAAATCATTTCTGATTAATTTTTTTAAAAATAATTTTTCCTCATTCAATGTTCCAATGTTGTTCCATTCAAAATCATACCTGATATTTTTGTTAAAACATTTGTATTGTCAAGAATTTTTGTGTGAGATAAATATAAGAAGATGAAATTTGGAAGAATCTCACAACAAGAAGAGCGAGAAGAGAAGACGGTGAGGTGAAAAGAAAAATCAGAATAAAATGACTCGCGCGGAAGGAGCAGCATACAGGATGACTGTAGAACGTGTGGAAGAGCAAGGAGGAGGAGAGGTAGCAGGAAGGTAAGTAACGGCGAGGAGCCTTTGCCTCCGGCTCTGTACGTTCTCTGTCTCCCTAATTGGATCACATTCCATGCGGTAGCAAGTAATGGGCCAATTACAGTAGCTGATGGCAGACCAACCTATATAGCTACCAAGATATCATTACTTCAAGTAAGGTTAGAGAAACTCATACAGTTTTTCGTGATAAATAAAAATTTTATATATCCTTAGCCTTCTTTGCACATACACTCTGTTTTTCCTTTAATTGTTTTCTACGATCATTGCTCGACTTTTTTTATTAAGAGTATTCCAATTCTACCGCGCAAGCTTATACAAAAGACAAAGCATGGTTAAAACATGATAAGAGCACATAGGAAAATTGCAAACATTTGAATTCATAATAATTCCATGAAATGTTTATAACGACTTAAAATATCAAATATACGAATACAAAGCCTATAACAGTCTAGCTGGATCTTAGCTTATATACGTCTACACAATTGTCAGTCTTGAAACGCAACTTTAATAACGATAAACTATACCGCAGTACTATCATGAATTAAATTAAATTTAAGATACAATTTAGTAGAGTATAATTTAAATAAAAAAAAAAAGAGTTTTAAAGCTTGAAATCTCTACTTTCAAAAAATTACTATATATTTTTTGAAAAAGATAAAAAAATTGTTTTTTCACTTTATGGGTCTTTCACGTGCCCAAAAAGATTTGTTGCGAAAAGTTTCTACCACCTAGCTGTTGTAAAAGTTTGAAAAGCTTTTCCTACAAAATCATTTTTTTTTTATGTTTCTACGATTTTTTGTTCCCAAGTTATTCGCGAGTTAAGGCGATGCTGGATCAGAGACAGACGAACTTAATCGATGTCGATAAAACAGATTTTTAATTTCAATTAAAATATTACATACATCAAGAAAATATTTACGTACATTAAGTAAAACATTACGTACATTAAATGAGCCATTAAGTAAAACGTCACATTTCTTGTTCTGCTATATCTTATTATACATACATATATGTGAAGAAAGAACCTACGTAATTTTTGAGGGATTCTCATACCGGTTTGGACTTTTCCTGACTTGTTTGTGTTTTTTCCCTTTTATTCTGGAAAAGGATTTTTTTTATTCTGTATAAGGAAATGACACGAGAAATACCAAATGAGTGTTCCATCGGTAACTTCAGCATCTCCTTAACTAAAAAAATCATTTTGATTTTAAGGGGATTCTAAAGTCGTCTGTATTACCGACTAATTCACATAATTGTTGTATCATAAATACTTTTTTTGTCATTCACAGATTCGAAAATCCTTTTCAAGAATTAAAATACACGCATTAATACGTGCCTGTGAGGTAGAATCTATGCTGAAAACGACAAAAAAATCCGAAATTGAGTTCTACTTTACCATTTCTTAATCCAATATGGCGCTCCAGAGCTGTCATGTTGTTACACATCGTGACAACGTTATTTATTTCATATAGAAATTATGTGATATGTACTTACGAAATAGTACTTCACAGGCAAGTAGTTTATATGAAAAAACAGCGTGGATTCTTAAAATTAGATATTTAGATGTCGAATTAAAACATAATTATAATACAAAAAAAATGTATAGCTCATTGAAATTTGAAACATTCTTGGAACGATTTTTTTAAAACAATTTCTCCAATTTCTCTTTTTGCATAGAGGTACATCTGCATGCCAGACAACAAATAAAAAACACCTCGATCGAAAGGTATATTTCGACGCGTATATTTGATCGGGGTGTTTTTTACTTGTTGTCTGGCATGCAGATGTTATACCTCTGTGTAAAAGGAGAAATGGGGGAAACGTTTTGAAAAAATCATTCCAAGAACATTCCAAACTTCACAATCAGCTAAATTTATATATTATATATATATATATATACATATAAGTAACTAAGATCCAAGCTAGACTGTTATAGGCTTCGTATTCGTATTA
The DNA here is from genome assembly GCF_001594065.2 of Cyphomyrmex costatus. Classification (NCBI taxonomy): domain Eukaryota; kingdom Metazoa; phylum Arthropoda; class Insecta; order Hymenoptera; family Formicidae; genus Cyphomyrmex; species Cyphomyrmex costatus. The sequence goes on from NW_017275218.1 coordinate 51,565, forward strand.
GTTATGTTCGTACATTAACAGCCTTTAGTATTGAATATTGTGAATTAATTAACGACTCCTTTTATCTCCTTGTGTGGAGCATAGGACGTCTATAGACCTCTTTTGTCCGAGGCCTATATTCGTTTCTCGAATCAGATTGTTTTTCGGATTTGTGGGTGATTGGTCCACAGAATCCTACCTCAGTCAGATATTAGAGACGAATATCTACTGATATGTATACTGATGTATAGGACCTACAGTTTAACGCCGAATCCGAACGGCGCTGATGATCATAGATCTTTTGATCACCAGGTGGAGCCATTTTTTGGCTCATTAAACGCGAAAAATCATCGCGTTTGGGCGCACGTGGGATTGAACTCGGGTCTACAAATCGCGAGTCAATCGCACAGAGCGGTGAGCCACTCGACGCCACAAGATGTGAATTAATTAAATTCATTTTTAATTGTATTATAGTTTTGTAAAATAAAAAAAATTTTTTCTCTTTTTTCAATACTTTTTGTTTAATTATTAGTTACTTGACTGTAAATTCATTAAATAAAAATGTGCATATGATCAAAATAACATTTTCATTCTATTGCTATTCAAATAAAAAGAACTATTAAGGATATTTACAATTTTGTTTTCGATATAAATCCATAATAACGATATTTGATTGCAAAAGTATTTGATGTAAAGCGAATGTAAGGGAACCGAATAACTAACCATGAAGATTTAATGTTCAAAATACTCTACTCGCGCTGTTTGTAGACAATGATTAATTTGACAATAATAGTTCGTCCAAGTTGTTGTCTGGCTCGATTATAGTTTGAGTTTAATTTGTCCATTCTGTTATCGTCAATAAAATGCAGAATATTGTGTCGTAACGTAACATAGAAAAATAATTGTTTCTTACTAAGGGCGGAATCCATAGATGTTGCTCAAGATTCGAGATGTTCTTAAGCTAGTGCTCAGGAACCAATCGGAGAACCGTATTAACGCGTCTTAAAACATTGCTTGAGTCAGTCTTGAGATTAAGAACGGAATATGGATTCCGGTCTAACAGATGATTATAAATTTCAATAGTTCATGTTATTGCAGCTCTACATATACTTATACTTTACTACACTGTACATTTAGTTTGTATTTTTGTCACAACGTTTTATTCATAATCAATAAGAAGAACTCTTTAAGACCAACCTACACATGCTAATTGTAACATTTTTTTTTGTATTTGTGTTGTTTCAAATAAAATAGACTCTAATTCACCAACTAAACACCGTGGAGACGATCGAGTGTATATACCATAGGTAAGTAAATGAATAAACACAAGTTCACCGTCTCTAATAAATATTCGTTCATTACTCACCTTGATATGAGTCATTCTATGATAGTATAGATTTGATGAGGCTGTAAACTTCTTTCCGCAAACAAGACATTGATGAGGTTTTTCGCCGCTGTGGATACGCTTATGCGTATTCAATGAGCTCGATGTTGAAAAACCTTTGTTGCATACCATGCAAACATGCGGTTTTTCCCCTACAGTTTAATATAATTTATAAATTATCTCATTAATTTTGTGCACTTATATAATATCTGACTTGAATTAAATATGAGCAATGATCCTTTCTTTTAAATACACATAATTTATTTTGATTATTAGACAAAAACGGTCAGAATTTTACAGTGCACATTGGTGGAAATTGCGTCACAAATTATGCGCGAACACATAAAATTAATTTAATTTATGACAAAAATATTGTTTGGAGTTTATATCTTTTTCAATCGTACATTAATGTAATATTTAACAATAAAATTGAAAAGAAAAAGGACTCTTTGTATAAAAATAATCAACGTTGAAAAAAGGACATTGTAAGAGTCAAATTTTAAATGATAATACTATAAAGCTACATATAAAAATGTATAATTAGTTAATCGTTAACAAAACTATAATAATAACTTAAAAACTAATTAAAAACTCCTTGACTAATTATAAAGTACGTTTATATGTAACTTATAGTATTGTAATATTTAAATCTCATCAAAATAGAATAAAGATTATGAATTTAATTTCGCAAAAAGAACATATTTACATGAACCATCATAAATATCCCGAAAATAAGTATAATAATAAAAATGGATTATCTTTCTCAACATAAGAAAAATAAATTTTTCGCTATTTTTTAATTAACAATGACATTTAAAATTAACTACTTATAAATTTTAATAATATTTAATTGTGCCAAAACTACTGAATCTAACAATAACAAATTTAAGATATTTAATCATCAGAGTTGGACGCGTTTTTAAAATACTTTTTACAGAACACAGAATAGAACATAAACATGATTTTGAAATAATGCAAAAATATTAGACAGAGAAAAGACGTACAATAAACGATTGATATCGGAATCAATTTTTATCAAAAAACAAATCAATGAACTGAATTTACAAGTGGAAACAGAAATTTTGGATCCGTTATATCACAATTTGTTTTTAAAAAATGATTGAAAAGTTGACATTTCAAATTGACATGTCAAATTTAACTGAATATCGTTATTATCATAAGTTTGATTTAAATTAATTATTATATATATATATATATAGAGAGAGAGAGAGAGAGAGAGAGA
>NW_017275218.1:55217-83850 GCF_001594065.2 Cyphomyrmex costatus
TATATATATAGAGAGAGAGAGAGAGAGAGAGAGAGAAAAATAATCTTATTCGACAATTTTAACTTTTTGACTTGCAGATAATATTACAACGTTTTTTTAGTATCCTACTAAATACGACAGACGACATTTTTAGAACAAATTATAGTATAATGATTTAAAACTGTAATAACTTGTATACACACATCTAATTTAAACAATGTCACGTTTAATTATACACTGAAGAGGATCCAAACGAAAGGGTTTAAAACGTCTGTAATCGATTTTTGATTTAAATATACGAATTTTCACACGAAACCTGTATTGGCTTGCATCGGCATTTGACAATTACTTGATTTAATCATTGGAGCTCTGAATCAAGATCAAGATTTAAAATACTTTTAATTTAAAAACAATATTTGGAATACAATTGTATTTTGTATTTCGTATACTAGCAGAGCACATAAAAGTACCTATTTTGTAATTCAAATAATAAGATTGACAATCAATCTTATTATTTGAAATATCAAAATGCAAAATATACTTTCAATTTTTGAAATAAAACACAAGATACTTTTGTATCTACAATGAAATATAAAATGTAAACTTTCAAAAATGTGTACTTTTATGTGCTGCGCTGAAATACAAAATACAATTGTGTTACTATATTTTTCAAATAAAAATATTTCAAAAACATGCTCATCAGCCCAGAAGATTACAAAATTTTAATTAGATCTATACGTACAATTACTCATATGTAAAAGCAAGTATCAATAGATTGATATAATATATTATAAATAAAAAATATTAAATTAATATAAAATAAATACAAATAAATCTCGCAATATCCGAAAGTTAATCATAATCTTTAGAGTTCCGTTTCATACCTGTATGCGTTCTCATATGTCGTTTTAGAAGAGATGGCCGATCGAAGGACTTGCCACAGACTTCACAAGGTAATAAAACCCTCTCTCCTCTCTTAATCGTTGTCAGGATGCTGCAATCGAGATTATCACCAGCCAACGACAGCGTTGATGACGTGGATTCCTCAGACGTCGATTCGTACTCATCTAGCTCATAATATGAATGTGATATCGGAGGCAAAGAATGATGAGCGAGTAATGTCATCGATAGATCCAGCGGGGATTCTGTAAATAATGCAAGTAAAACTTTCTATTCATTTTATTCTCAAGCGATTTGAAGGGGAGAAGAAGACGAAGAGAGGGAGGGGGGAAGAGAATGCTAACTTTCAACCAATCGTTTTTAAAAAGTTATATTAAAAGAGTGCGTGACTTAATTTTAAAATAATTTAATTACAGTCAAGAACTCAGATAGCAAATGGACGTTCTAATATGAACATTCCGTGTACGATATGGCTGTCTGAACGTCCAATATGGGCACAGTTTCGGACTACATTGAATACGGGCCATTTTATGTAAATTCTATGAATGTCTAAATAATAGATATCCAAATTTGATGTACAATCGACATCCATGTTCAACACAAAATTTAAATACAATATTATGTGGAAGTAATAAACAATATAACTGATGTTACAGTCTATTTATACGTATTATAATTATATAATTTTACTTTATATTTTTATTCTCATAAAATGTATGTAAAATATTTTCTTGTAATTTTAACCCATTTGTCAAAATTATACGGTAATAAAATATCTTGATAACCAAAATGCGTTCAGTATATAAAAAGAATTGTAGGAAGTTATTTCTTTCAGATATTTGAAAAAAAAATTTATTTTTTTTGGAATGTATTATTAAAATGTAGCAGAACACATAACGCGTATAAAAGTTTTCAAGCTTCTCATATCTGATAAGACTTGAAATAAAAATCTTAAATCTTATACTATAACTTTACTACTATAAAAACAGAATTATTTTTATTTGCTTTAACCTATTAAATGAAAATAAAAAAAAAATAGTTTGCGGCAATTCCATGTTAATCTTTCATCTCCTTAGTTGATCGATTCTCATTGTGATTGTTTAACTGTAATCGCAGCACAATCGGAAAAAGAAAAGGATTATCGAAAACGATCTGAAATGCAAATACATGGTCGGCATTTTTGTCGGGACGGATCACAAGGTTCGTGAGTTTCGATTTAAATGTATAGGCTGCCACTGTTCCTGCCCATGTAAACCAAAGATAAAGGACAGTACAATAGCTGCGGGATAGTTAGACGATCCTTAAGCCCGTGTCACACGACGGACTGTGGACGCGGATCAGATTGAAATTGCGGGTCGCACAACGAAATTCAGCCAATCAAGATAAAGCTCTGTTTTGTCTTGATTGGCTGAATTCTGATGCGCAATCCGCAATCTGAATCCGATCCGCGTCCACAATCCGTAGTGTGACACGGGCTTTAGTTATAATATTGGAACGCGATATTTTCGTGTGAATTTTCAAACGGAAGAGTGCAGAACGGAATTAAATATTTTCTTTGTATATTATCGATCTTGCGTGCTTCGCTGATTGATTTTATTTGTGAAATTTTTGATTCTCAGTATTAATGAAATCAAATCGAATATCGCGGCATTAAATTGCCACCTATAAATATTACTAACTTCCGCAAGTAAACATTTGCGAATGGAATAAGATTTTCGTGTAGAATACATATCAGCAGAACAGATACTATTACAATATAATTAAGGTTAATTATTATTTCGTTTTATACTATTACATTCTATTACATTCTTTATGTCAATAATTTGAAAATAATTAGCCACAACGAGAGAGATACCTTATTTTTATAACATTCAATGTTTCACCCAGAGAAAGATTTCTTCATTTTTTGGAATTAAATAAAAAAATTTATTTGATTTTAAAAAGTGATGTTTAAATCGGAGAATTTTTTTCTTTAATTATATAGCAAAGAAACGTTTCTTTGAATCGAAGAAACCTTTCTCTGTGTGTTGAAGTGCTTTCGAGAATTAATTTCATATTTATGTCATTAAAATATAAGAATCTCTTAAATGATTTAAGCACATTAAAACCATATTTTTGCAATGACGTTTTTACTAGTAATATCTATAAGTGATCTTACGTCTTTCACTCACCGTCTAAAATAGAATCAATCGTGCACCTGTAGATTGCCGATCTAGAACATACATCATGCGAAATGATAACGATATCCTGCTGTGTTGCTGGCAGAAACCAAGCCACCAGTTCCGTGTCTGGTTGAACATTCTTTATTACTTCAAATATAGGTTCGCCTATAAGAAAATAAAAGAAAAGGAAAGCATAAATATCAAATAAAAAGATATTCAGAGGTACCAAAAGATTTACGAGTTATCGCTATATCGTGACCATTATTAATGCCAACCTTTCGTATCTCTGAAGAAAACCTTGTGAAAGCCTCAAAAATATTATAAAAAGATATTATTATTAACATATTGTCAAAAAATTTTCAATTTTTTTAAAATTACAATACTTAAAAAATAATAAACATAACAGGAGAAACAAACATTTAACAATCATATATGAAAAATAAACAGAAAAGGTATTAAAAAAAAAAAGAGAGAGATATTAATACTCTCTTTTTCCTAGTTTATAACTTAATTTGTGATTTGTATTACATTATATAATATTTAATTTACTTCTACTTTAATTTAATTCCTTTTTAATGCTACGAGTTATATTGAAGTTATAACACATCATTCAATAAGTCCCGGGCCTGACATAATAGATGGCACGCTAATAACAAAACCTTCAAATAGCGTCACTTAAACCACTGTAGCTTGTAAAGATCCGATTGAGCTAAAATTTTGACACATATGTTTGAAGGGTTAGTATATACTTTCTAAAAGTCATATGGAGATTTGTTATTAGTGCGCCATCTACTATGTCAGGCCCGGGACTTATTTGAGTGATGTGTTACTAACATTAATTAACAGTATGCTATATCATATAAAGTTAAAAATCTTATAGAACGAAACTTTGTTTTTGAAACTTACCCTTTACCTTTGTACCAATCAGATTAACTTGTTCATCGTACGATTGAACGATACGGAGAAATCTTATCCAGTTACATTGGCGCTTGTTGAGATTATAATTGGAGAAAAAGACTTCATCATAGCAACCATATTCGCGTCTGATCTAAAAACACATCACTAATAAATACTGATGTCGAATTCTTTTCGGTGATATATTAGATATAATACGAAATAGATAACTATTTTTATAAATTAGCGGGAAAGCATTTTTTGTTTGGATATGCATTTATTTATACATATGTAAAGAAAGAAACCTACATGGTAACAGAAAACTATAATTTACAATTTTTGGAAGATTCTCATACCGGTTTATACTTTTCCGCATTTATTTGTGTTTTTCTTTTTATTCTGGAGAAGCATTTTTTATTCTGTATAAGGGAAACGAAATATGGCATGAGAAATGCGAAATGAGTGTTCTGTCGGTAACTCCAGCATCCCCTTAAAGGCGTCTTGTTTGCGTATTATCTGGGTCACTATAGAGTGATACCAACGTATAGATTGTTGTTATACATTTTAATGTTTTTCGTATTTTGTTTAATTACAATTATGAGATGAAAACATCCTATGCAATACAATAATTCTAAAAGATATCCAAAAGACATCTGCACTACATCATAAGAACATCCTCAAGACGAGGCTTGGAGAGCTGTGTTGTCTCTGATGTGGGATTTATTGAATAAATATATTTGAAATATTATCATAGTTTCACTTTTTTTCACTTATAATTATTTATTCTTTATCAAATAACCGTCTTTATTATGTTATAGCCAATAAACTAGATAAGAAGAGAAAGGAGCAACCCTCCCTCTCTGCTCTTCTTCTTGCCTTCGACTAATGATTTAACCTTTGATTAATAATTTCAAACTAATATAATTTCCATTTATTTTTTAAAGGAAATATTTTATGGGACATACATATATTTAATAAATAAGATATATTATTAAGAAATATAATAAAAACAATAAAAATTCAAATATCTTATTTATCCTGACAATTTATTTCAAATTGTTCTAAAAATACATTATACTTTATATAAAAAGATCTATTTTCGTATTGATTTGAAATTCATCTAATGATTAAAAGACTTTTCTGAAATATGTTACAAGAGCAGTTTGAAATAACTTCATAAAGAATTTAACGGCTATATATTTATCATTCACGTCAGAATTACAATCGGCCGCACTAATAAAAAGCATTGTCACCTTAGCAAAATTAAAATTTTCAAATCTAGTGCAATTATTTTCTTTAAAAAGAAATGAATAGGAAAATAAGAAAAAGGAGAGATGATTAAAATCGGTAAATTAAATTGAGTGATTAAAAGTGTAACAATCAAAAAATTGGATACTTTTCACGTATAAAACTTTTCATTTAAGTAATAAAATTTTTAATAAATAAATTAAGATACTTATATACTAAAATACTGAAATAATAAACTATAATGTCGTCCTATGTAATCAATGCAGTCCGTTCGCACCTGCTTGATAATTGAGATTTTAGCTTCAGTAAATTATCCGAGATAAAAAAAGAATGGATGTTTGTTTTATTTTATACTTATCATTTTTGATTTACAATAAGAATTAAAAAATGTTTTTCGCGATACTAGAAACATCAAAAACACTGTTTTCTTAAAAGAAATTTGTTTTTTGTTATAGTTTAAGATAAAGAAACAAGTATTTTTATGATCAATGCATATAATATGTTACTTTAAAACTTGAAATTTTTTGTCAAATCAATCGTATTTTTGACTAATCGTGACCAGTATTTTCAAAAATAATATTCCAAGACGCATATAAAAAATGCAAATAGATTGAAAATAGCATTCAAATTTTTAATAACTTACAGCATTAAACCAATGAGAATAGGACTTACAACTATTAATTTTTATCAATTTTATTTCAAATTAGAAAATAAAAAAAGGTTTTGATTCTTTAAATATCTAAAATCCTATACGTATCTCTTTCTCTCTCTAAAATCCTGTTGAAAATATACAGCTTTTAAAATAAACATCCCTCAAATTTTTTTATCTATACTGTTCTACAACTAAAAATGTAGATATATATTTTTTATTATTTTTCCCCAAATCTATATACTAATTTCTATTATAAAAGATTAAGATAAAGTTAATTTCATATATATATATTTTGTATATATATATATATATATATATGAAATTATATAAAATATAAAATTTATAGAAAGTACTCAGTTTTCGTACTTACATCATTGTCATCAAGGAGAGAATAAAGATCAATTTTGTCGAATCTAATTGATCCTTGAAACGGGTAAATCAAGGTTCCCGATGGGATAAATACATTCGACCACACCGAAATTCTCATATCCAATATGCTTGAATCATTCTTGAAGAGACTCTTACAGGATGACTGATTGTTGGTAAGAACCAAGGAAAATTCTTTAGGTATCAAAACACAAGTTTCCATAACAGAGACTCGCGTGAAAAAAGTATTTTGAGGATTTATCACACTATACTGCCACTTTGCAATTATTATTTTGAGTATATCTGTAATTCCACCATTAAGATAGAATATTTTAGCGAAACAAAATCGAGACACATTTATTACATTAGTTGCGTATATCAAACGAAAAGTCTATTGTTAATAAATTTTAATGCAAAACAAATCAAGTCACAAAAACGTTCTCTAAAAACGATCTGTTTAATTCAAACGTTACCGTATCGCGATGATAATTTGTTAATTACGCGTTAATATACATATTTAATATATCGCATATTGTATTGAAACACGAAGTAACACATACACGTAAACGAGAATGCAAACAAATGGAGAAATAGAATCGTTGGTTGTGCAAGGTGCAAGGCCCTCAGCCGACTGGACGGGATTAACCGACTGATCTTGACCTTGCGACGGGTTAGCAGCATTTGCTACCGAATGGTGTATGGTGAGCCCTTCCCCTCTTGAAACCACCTATTCCCACTTGCCCCACCGAGCTCTCGCCGTGATTATTATTCTTTTTCATCGGCGTAGTAGGAAATAGCCTTAGGGATATTCGACTGGCCTCGACTGGATTTCTCCACTCTTCATCAGCCGTTCACTGTCATGTGATCGCGAGCCACTGTTAATAACATCCTCGATTGAATGAGATATGAGAAATTTATTATGTTCTCGTAAAGGGAGCGAAAGTAACAAATAGATGAGGCAAATTATTATTCATTTCTTTGTAACGTCTTTAATTCTTCATTTAAGTAACTGATATATATATTTGTAAACGTTTACAATCATGAAAGAATCATGATTTATCCAAGCAAAATAGACTCTCTACGCCAGTGTAACGTTCACCCCACCACATGCACTTGGCGTGAGGGTAACTTGAGTGTGGAGCGAGTGCCGATCTGTTCAGCCGGCATAAGGAAGCCGACCGGTAATCCTCCTCGTCTTCTTCGTCATCTTCGTCGCTGTTGTCATCGTTGTCTTCTTCTTCTTCCACCACCACTCGCAACGATGATGCTTCAAAGAAACCACGTGGATGTCCGCGCACCTGTCGCTCTTTATTCTCCCTCTCTCTCTCTCTCTCGCTCCCTCTTCCTTTCTTTTTCTCTTCTTTTCCTCTTTCTTTCTTTCTTTCTTTTTCCACGTATCTTTCTCTACCTTCTTACAATGTCTGTTCCTGTCTTTCCTACTGTTTCCAGAAAATAGTCTCCATCGTGTACTTTTTTCTCTGTTTTCATTGTGCTTCCATCAGGTCTGTTCTACTAATCTGCTGGCAACTGCTCACTCCCCACCTGCAGTCACTTCTTCCCCTGTGAAGCAAATCTTCCCCGCACTAGAGATTCTCGTGCTCTCTTTCTCGGAGCTCTTTTTAGTCTCATTTATCCTTCCTTCTCATTTGATTCCCATTGGTGTCTCATTTCGCTTATACATTTTCGACTAAAATTGAAGAATTCAACATATGCAACTATTGAAAAATACGCTCGATATTCCGTATTTGAAAATTCAAAATTGTATGGAAATACAATCAAATGCGTAATTTTAAATTTACTTAAAAAAAGTAAACGGTTTGTCAACATATCGTCTAAATTATATTGTCGACACACGTTTAAATTATATTCTATAACTCAGATAATAATTGACATTTTAATCCTACTAGTTAATTTAATACAAATACTTCAATCACATATATTAGCACACGTAGCGGTCCACATTAACAAAATACTATTATTTATTTAAATTTGTATACCATAATTCCGAAATGTATACAGTAAAAAAAAGGGTTAAAATATACTCAAATATATTCACACATATTTCTTATGATAAATATTCTCAAGTTTAAAAAGAAAAAGAAAGTACATTATATCGATAGTAATCTCCCCAAGTCTACATAAACGAGCATAAATGGATTGTAAAATTAAAAATGTATGTTTATTAAATAACAGATGGACAATCGTTATAATTAATTATAAAATAAATGCTAAATTGTATCTTGAAAACATTTTGAAGGGTTTGAAAGTAAAAATTTTTGTTGTAATAAATGTTGACTATTATGTATTGGCATATAAGCGTTAAAACGGCAAATTACTAAAGAAATAATTCAGTAAGTAATTATTATTTCGCTATCTGATAACATAGATATTAACAAGAACCATAATATATGTAACATTGGCTATAATATTATCTTTCCCTTTTGCTAATTTAGTTTCTTTAACAAGATCATTAATGTAATTATACAATATTTTAGGAGGGTATTAATTTTCTTCAACAATATTTATACTTAAGATCTTTCCGTAAAAATTATCTTTCCGTAAAAATGTCTTTGCTTTGATACAGTTTTAATTAATGTTTTCTCATTTTTCTTATCCGAAACGATTACTTCTTAAATGTCCTGTGTAATCTTCTTAATAAAATTAGATGTATTTTTATTTTCCGTCTTTTCCAATATTATCAATAATGGAATTTTTCTTCTCTCTTATTTCTCTTCGCTATTAAATTTTCCTTTATACATTTTTTCTTCACTGTATTAAACTTTTTCGAAACCTTGTCGTAGAACAAATATTAGATATAAGTTATTCTAATACAGCTATTTTATTAATTATCAACGTATTTATAACATTTTTAGATGTTATAAAATTAATTTTTTATTACAAAATAAAGATATTCCTGGTAGAAACAATATAGAAATATTTTCGGCGCCACGATATTTGGCTTTGCCACTAGAGATAAAATTATTAGGAGTATAAATAAGTTTCCGCCGTTTTTTCATCAAAAATTGGGCATTTATTGTGAAAGAACGGTACCTAATGTTTTATTCCAAGTATTGTCTATCGCTAGCCACTATTATTTCCCATCTTTTTGGTAATTGGTGGATTCCACGTCGAAACTACGTTCTTCGTCTTCGACGTCAAATTCACCGTTCTTAAACTTTTGAAATCACTCACGGCAACTTCTCTCACTTAAGGCAGCCTCACTACATGCTTTTACAAGCAATCGATGTGCCCCTCAGCTGCAGATTTCTTCAAATTAAAGAAGCTCCCACAAATGACGCTTATACGGCTCAAAACTCGATATTTTCACACGAAAAAAGATATACGATGCTGATACAAAATCGCTAATATTTAATAAGGTTATGTTGTTGCCAGATGTCGAAACTTAACGACTGGAGTCACATTGAGCGGAAATCTACAGCGGAACGAAACAGCGAGACCAATCGTAGAAAGTAAAGCAGCGGAATAATTGTAGAATTCTGATTGGTTTCACTGTTCCGTTCCGCTAAATTTCCGCTCCATGTGACTCCAGCCTTACGATATGACGTTTTACAGTAGATAATTTTAAGTATAACATACTGGCGGCGCCATTTTTGTCAAACGGCGGAAACTTATTTATACATCTAATAATTTTAATATAAATAAATACATATAATATGGTAAATACATATAATAAAAAATGTACATTAAAGAAAAATAAAATAGAAACTCATACTAAAGAATTTTCTCTTGTTCAACTGGACATGAAAAATTAATAAAAAATTCGAATATTCAAAGTGTCCCGGATTTACGGAATCACATTTGGTGAGCAGGTAGATCGAACTAAACTGAGTCGAAAAGTCTTTTTTCCATTTTACAATTTTTGCAATATTTTAGGAGATATTAATTTTTGAAGATTACCTAATAAGAACACGTATTCGCGCAAATTACCGCTAAATATACGCCCATAAGTTGTGGTCACATGAGTGATGCGGTGCTTAGCTCACACCTATCAGAGGCAGTCCCTACGCGACAAACGACCGCGATCGATGGGCGTACCTATACTTGGCAGTATGAATGCGCATTTTTATTCGATGATCTTTAGGAATTAATATCTCCCTAAAGTATTGCCAAAATTGCAAAATGGTAAAGGATTTTTGTGACTATCAATTCAATCCGCTCTACCTGCTCACGAAAGGTGATCCTCTATCTAGGTCAGAGATTATCTTTCGTGAGGTAAGCCCACCCCTACCCTGTATATTCTACAATGCTTAACAATGAATAAATTATCATATAATTATTACCTGAAATAAAATATGAAACCTATTATAATGCAGCATATCAAAAATAGAATCAAAACCAATGCTGAATAAGCCACAAATTTCTCGTTTTGCATCCATCCAAAAATTGGTCGAGTTAGTTTATCCTCCATCAAATGAGTACGCCAATTTGGAGGTTCAAGAACTTGTTCAATTGATAAAAATATTTCAAATTAGATACACAATAGAATTTTCAATAATAAAAATATTTGGGAGAGAAACAACATTGTCTATAAACAGTAAAATAATGTTTCATTGTTTTAATAAATAAACAGCACAAATTGTTGCAACATTGCAGCAATATTGCTGCAATTAATTTTGTGATATATGGGAAAAGATTATTAAAAATGTTGATAATATTATACTAATAAATATTACTAATAATTCATTACTAAGCACTTCAACAGGTGTATAGGTGCCGACTTATGAAAAATATTGATGGGGCCAAGAAAGGATGTCAAACGATCTTTTTCTCTCCCTTCTCGGTCTTTTCTTTCGTTTCAAAAACGCTAGTTTTATTGATAATACAGACAGCTCTGCATAATATTAAGCCATTGTAATGTGTTAAAAAAAATATTTATTAAATATATTTCGTACCATTCACGCGGATTATATTTGTTGTCCATTCAAATTTCAAGTCAGTCTGCTCCACGATGCATTTCCATATACCGTGATGAGATTTATTTATAGTGGAAACATAATCAACATTTATAGCTACAGGCAATGTGACTCCATAATCTTTCCATATCTTGTCATTGATCATCCAGTAAACTTTCAAATTAGAATATACATAACCGAGGATAGCACAATGGCATATTACATGCATAGGTAGAGTTTCACGAATAGTAATACTTTCTTTAATCGGAATCACTGCCAAAGTTATCACCTTAATTATCATATATGTTCCATCTATTCGATGTACAGTAAGCGTATATACGCCCGAATCGTTTAATGCTGCTCTATTTATTACTGTAAATATTAACAAAATTATATATTAATAAATAAGGCTCTGTATGTATAAAACAATATAAATAAAAATTAATAAGTTATATTACGTACTGATTTCATAATCTTTAATTTCTAATCTGTGATGATTGTTTTGAATAAAAATTCCATTATGAGACCACTGTATTTCAGAATTAGGTGATTCAATTCTGATGGTATTTATAATATTAGAATCTGAAGGGAATGATACTGATGCATACTCCTTCACAGTAAGAGCAGTATGATTATATGCGATAACATTTTTAATTAAAGTTATGGTATCTACAATTAAAAAAACGTAAAAATTATTATAATATATATTCTTAAAACTAAAACTAATAGACAAAAAAAAAAACGAAAATAACGATATAATATTATACAATATTTGAATATTATATTACGTAATGTGTGTGGTATCATATAATATTTCCCTTATTGCAAATAAGAATTAGAAGTTTGTATAGTCTAATTATTCGTTATTTAACAAAAAGTAAAATATAAAACGACTTACGAAGAAAAATAAATGATGTTTATCTTTCAATTATATTTTTCGATAACTCTATTTTAATTTTTTTATATGTAAAATAATTTTAATACTTTATAAGTAGAAGGATTCGTATTACAATAACAAAAATTTATAATTTTATTTTCAAAATGGCAATTGTCTTACTGTGAACTTTTTTGGAAGAAATTACTTTTTTAGAGATGATAAACAAAGATATTTAATAAAATATTTAAAAACTATATATTTTGTTAACTAGAAAAATGGAAACATGATTGAATAAATATAGGTAATGATCCGCATCAGTATACCATCAGTTATATCACCACAACGAATCGTATTACAACGACCTGTCACGTTGTTGGGTCCTGTACAAGGCTCCCCCCGCACATTAGGTTCCGGTGAATTGCAATATCGTCTTCTAGTGCCTACACCACCGTTACAACTAGCACTACACATCCATGGTCCCCATTCTGACCACCCGCCATCTAAAGGAGGTCCATCGATATCTATATATATATATATATAATTAAATAATGAAGCATAAATAAGATACAATATCAACAGTTCAAGTATGATACAATAACGATTATTATCTTTGGTACTTTCTATAATAAATAAATAAAATATTATTAAAATTAAAAAATAGATGTATAAAGATTCTAAATATTATTTTAGAATATATATTTAAAAAAATATTTTTTCTGAAATGTTCAATCTCTTTTTCCTATATTATACCTGATGGTATGCAATTCGCACTCCAAGTAGCCCAACCTTTCGGATCCACGGCAAGCGAAAAAAAATAAAAAATGAGCGGTTGACGATGCATATAATAAAACACATTTGTCCTATTGCAAAATACTTCAATTGTACTTTCAGACCATCTTTCCATCAAAATCATGAAAAACCATAAATAAATTAAATTATATATTTGAATTAGATTTCATATAGAATACAAATAAGATACGTTAGACTACTTTATAGTAACATTTGTCCAAGAATTCATATTGAAAATAGGTTTGAGTGCATTCCCTTTGTGATAAATTCTTACTTTAGGATATGTATTTTTTAGAAAATATATCCATTGACCTCGTTCACCGAGTGTAAGTACGTAAAATCTATAAAACGTAACATGTTATGAATAAAAATAAATAAAATCAGCGAAATAATTGTTTTTATTTACCCTGATGTTGCAGGAAGTAAAAGTAACGGTATTAGAACAACACCTTTGGCGCGGATCATTAACATTAATTTATTAGGTCTGACTATTTCTTCTTTAGACCATATTGATAGTGGAAGTATTCTAGTATAACGATTGGTTTGTGTGTTCTCTATATGGCATCCTGTAATAAAAAAATAATTTTTAAAAAAACAAAAATTTTGGAAATAATTGTAAATATTCATTTTAAATAATAAAATATACTTGAGGCACAGTCAAAAGCAATTCCTATCGCATGACCTTTTTCGCTATTATAATAATAATAAATTGGTAAAAATGCTTTGGATGGTTCAGGATGTTTCCATTCAAACAGCGGATTTGATTCTCCTTCGTAATAAAGAAAAACATGTCCTCGAGGTATACGAATAACAAAGTTGCTCCATTTGCCAAGATATAATAAATGTGGTAATGTTTTTTTTTTCACCAAAATTATGTCTAATATATATATATATATATATAGTTAAGAAATAAATTAACTCTTATGAACAAAATTCATTATAAATAGTACATGATTTCAAATTACCCTTATCTTCTGATTCATAATACAGAAGTACTTTCTCGTTATCAAAAGCTCCAATCTTAAGAATATAACGAGATTTTAATCCATCGTCGGCAGTGAACACAAATGTTATGGAATCTGGATAATCAGGTTCCCACGTTTTTAATGAGAAACGTAAGCCTTCTGTACGATATTCTGGCAAAACATATAATCGTCGTCCAATGCCATGCCCCTTTACGAAGAATGTACATTCTTCTATAGAATAAATACAAATTTACCGATATTTTGCTCATATAAATGGATTTGCATGCAGATACACACATATTACAGAAATATTTCATTGGAAGATTGTACAAATATTATGGAATATTATTGCAACATTGCAGCAATGTTAAATACAATTTAAACATCATAATAGCATTGCATTGTAATATGTTTAAAATCCTGCGTGTTGTTATATAGCTGTCCAATAATAATGTTATAATAAGTACGTAGAATGTTTTTAATTTTGGAATAGAAAAATATGTAGGAAACAAATGTGAAAATATACAATATAAGATATAAATAATAATGTTTTCTCTTGGGATGCACTGGGTATATACAGCCTTGCATCGCACCAGTTGTGTGCAAGCACTGCACTGCATAGAAGTAGTACACACCATAGAGTGTACATTATTTCATTATTGCGCTAAAATCCTACTCCTGGTTAACTTTAATTTTCAAATTTTAATGTCACACTGGCTCTACACCGTCTTTTTGAGACGATGATGTAGCGAAACCCCACTTCCTACATAAAATTTGCGCTAAGAATGTCCCTTGTGGATCGATCGTTTCTTGCGAAAAATTGAATGCCTTTAGGCAAGGGGAGGGAATAAGGTAGTTCTTAACATTATAGTTCTTGAAATTGTAACAGAGATATTTTAAAAAAAGGAATTTATAAATAAATAACAAGCGACGCGGCGACGACTAAGCCTGTTGAAGGTCATTCAAAGTGATAATCTTGATAACATACGTCAATAATTTTTAAAAAGGTCGATCCTACGTAAATACTATAACCAAATAATAAAAAATTAAATTAACGATAACGTCTATATTTATTATCGTTACAGACAGAAGAAAATAACGATCGTTATCGAAAGAAAGTAACGAAGATAGTAACAGAGGGTTATAGTAGATAACGCGTTGCTTCCCAATCTTGCTATATAACTCACTATTGTAAAACTTTCTGTCCATAATTTATTTTTATATTTTTTCTATATACAATACGTGATCATGTAACTATGTGACATAAATGTTAAACGTGGCATAATAATAATAATATATTAGAATTATGTTTTAAAAATGAAAATAAACGGAGCATTTTTAAAATATGAAAGAAAATATTGAATTTTCCTTGACTCTATCTTTTACAACTATAAAAAAAACGTTCTTTTGTTTTTAATAATTTAACTGAAATTTTACCTGGCTTTTCACAATCTCTTATATTACACAAATCTCGTGGCACCAATGGATCCGTTGTATAACACCATGTACCAGCAATATTGCGCGAAGGATTTCTACAGTAATTATTAGCATCTCGTACACTTTGTTCAGGATAAAGACTGTCATTTAAATATGTTTGATCAACGAAATTGATATGTTTGTCAACTTTAAATCCTGATTGAGAGAAATTTGATAATGATGGTTTCGTAAGTAATTGTGGTAATAAATTTTGTTTTGTTATCAAGTGATGTTTCCAGCGAGAATTTGTGCGAATCGACCTTAAAAGTCTAGAAGAAGATTTTCTTTTTAATGATTCGTTGGATCTTTGTATCTGTTTGAAATTATAGCTATCCTGCAACCATTTCGTACAAGTTCGACCTGAACGAGTCGTTGATAATGTACCTATGTAGTCATTAGCAGTTCCAGCCATTCGACATTCTGTAGAAAAATAGAAAAAAATTGTTTCAAGTCCAATTAATTTATTTAACATGTGATACTATTATAAATAAAAGGATATTAATTTTATATTGAGTTTTAAAGATTAATTTATATGATAATAATTATGAATTAGATTTTGTTAACTGTTGCAAAAGTCATCAAATTATGCAGGACTTTTTTATTTAAAAATCGAATGAGACACAGCGGTCTAAGCTGGATCACAGGTGCTTTTAAATAATTGTGTGTAAATTCATATACTACGAATACGTAGTTCTTCTATTGCGCGCCGAAATTTTTTCAGACTGAAACGCGCAACACTAATAAACTAACGCAGTAATAAATCACGAGTTACACGTACATTAATTAACAATTATTGATGCTGTTTACGTATCGATCTTACTAATATGTTGAATAACCTATTAATACTGTAAATAATTAATTTTTCACTGCGAAAAATATTACCTCGGCAAACCCGAATCTCTGGCACTCCGTGCGAACGTCCTGTTCTAATCTAATGACTCCTGCACTGCATACTGCCACACTGGACGCGGAAACGCTGCCGCGCGGCAAAATGTGACACGGTAGCCAATGGGCGCGTTCAGCGGACTCAGTTGAGTGAGCGCTCGCTGTTACAGGTGTATTCTTTTAGATCATCCAATCAGAATTTTAGATCTGGAAGAATACACCAATAATAGCGAGCGCTCACGCCCAATCATCGACATATAGTATGGACTGCGCGATCCATTCATAAATCCCCTCGAAAAGTGTCCGGTGTCCGGAATTAGACAAAGAGGAAACGCGGTGTGGCTACGCAGAATAAAAGGAACAGAGAATAAGAATTTCAACCTATCAGAAATCATATACTGTGGATGTGGGTCAAAGGGCTACGCAGAATAAAAGGAACAGAGAATAAGAATTTCAACCTATCAGAAATCATATACTGTGGAATAAACAGTGTGTATTCCATAGTACATGATTTCTAATAGGTTGAAATTCTTATTCTCTGTTCCTTTTATTCTGCGTAGCCCCTTACTCCCCGGTCTACCCTACACATTAAGCACATATCAAAAGAGCGCGAAAATATTTGAATTCTAAGTTTAAATTATATATGTTACACAAAAAACGCTTTAAAACTTATTTGTATACCCAATATACATATATATATATATATAGTCACAATATTAAAACGTGTTATATATTTTATACTTATTACTATTTACCTTTATAATTACAAAGAGGAACATCACATTCTTCATCAGTTACTGTAGAATTTAACGTGTAACACCAAGGACCTCTACGATCTCGAGTAGGATTTCTACAATAATTTTTGGCAAGTTCTATAGATTTCTCCGGAAAATCTGTGTCACTTATATTCTTGTTCATCTAATAATAAAAGAATTTATTTTAAATCTTAGTAACGTAATATATGTCATTATATACCATAACTTTGTCACGAATTATTTCTGTACAATATTTATATGCAATCATAATTTTTGATATCATGCATTTTAAAGTTTTATTTTACATCGTAACGTTGTCGCAGTCATTCTCGAGACATGTACAATTTATAGGAAATATTATAATAATATAATACGATATACATAAAAATTATGGAGCATAATTCGAAATGTTCATCATATTTTAATATTATCTTATCACGCAGAATGCAGGTTTATGTCATAAACTAACTTTATGAAGTGCGATTGTCCACAATTGACAACGAAATCCACTAACAGTTGTCGTAATGAAACCTTTATACTCAATTCCTAGTTGAGATACCTTGCAATTAAATAAATCATTTCTCGAAGTGTTATGCACTGAAAAAGAATGCAGATATTAGGTTTATTCGCGTTGCATACTCCAACATGCTCCTGAAGTGACTTATGGTTGATTAAAAATAATCAGGTAGATTTGCGGATTATACAGAGAACAAACAATGCTATAGCATTGGAAACGGTAAATAGAGAGCTAGAAGAATCAAGTCTTTATGTGTACTTTATTTTATATTTCTGCACACACTCTCTCTCTCTCTCTCTATTTTTTTGCATCATATTGTTATTATTATGTATGTGTATAAATTATAAATTCAATACAATTTAATATATATTTATAGGGTATTCAATTTAATCTGTCCATCTTAAAAACAATTTAAACTAGACGAGAAATCAGAAAATAAACTTCTTAAACATTTGGAAATACGTCTCTAGAACATTTTATACTTATTTATATACATAGTATATAGAAAGAGCTATTTTAATTAAACATTCTCTGTATTATGAATTAGAAAGATCTCATCTTGTATACTAAAATTATATATTTATTCAATTATACCAGAAGGTAAAACTACATATATTATTCGTAAACATATGTTGGTCGTTTTGTTTCCAATTTATTACATTGACTATTCTCTTTTTAGGAGGAAAGTACATCTTCTTAGTTTATTACATGAATCTGCAATAACCAAACTTGAAATTTTCAAGAGTATCACAACTGCAAAACAATGCTTAACATGCATATTTTTTTAAGTCAGAGAGAGAAAGAGAGCGGTTCATAAATTTAAGAATTAGTCTTCTTTATTAAACAATATTTTATTCAGAATGTTTTCCTTTCTACATATTCTTCTCCATTGCCATCAATTATAATGTTTTGCACCATTACTACAAATTACGCTGAAATTAAAAAAAAATTAATTAATCCATCCAGTCTTATTATTAAAATAAACACTAATGATTAGTGTCTTTTTTCAGTTCAATTTCTGTGATTTTTTAGTTTTTAGTAAATGTGTGTTTGCTGAAAAAAATATATATCAATTATTAATATTTCTTTTAATTATTAATAGTGTTTATGCTTCGGTCTTAAGGACTTAATCCTAAAATTCAGCCAATAGAGTTCAAATTTCGGTTAGAACTGGCAGCTTTATTGGTTAAATTTTAGGATCTTGGGATTAAGACCTGAAGCATAAACCAGGCATAGCGTTTTCGCAACGGCTCTCAGAATGGCGTATTCCGCAGTAAATAAAAAAGTAGCGTATCCTAATAAATTACTAGAATATGCAGGTTACGCTTGTGATTGGTTTCACTCTCGTTCCGCATTACGCTATTCCGCTGCATGGGTATGCAGCCTAAAGTATCAATATACCAAATTGTTTCGTTTATGCATGTTGTTTTTATTAATATTTTATATTCATTTTATATTTAATACATTTAATACTTTTAATTTTCCATACATCGTGTTTTAATATATTTCCAATTAACAATTTGTACAATCAAGATACGCGCGTCTCCGTTTGGGTAACAACTGTTCAGAAATTACGCTCAGATAACTCTTGGGTGCATTTTTGATATAATACACGTGACGTAAACTATAGCCTAGAGTTATCTATTTCTGAACGCATGATTAATCGAAACTTTAAGCCACACCCTCAATGCCGCCATTATGCGCAATGGTTCACCTTATTAGGCCTGTTCTTTTTCTCTGCACTGCCTGCACCAGTTCAGACAGTGCAGGGGAAAAAAGAACAAGCCTCTTGTATATTTCCACCATGATGAGGTTAGGTAAATTGTTGATTAATAGTAGGAATTGAAGTGATTTTATTGTGTACTTTTAAATTTTCTATTTGTCTACAAAACAAATGAAATGGGTCTACTTACGGATCCTAGAGCTGGAACTGGCAAAATTATAAAATTATTATTAAAATGGGAAAAACCGCTGTGTTTTCTATTATATATAGGAGGAGTTGTATGGTTAATGCTCTTAGCGTTACCGGCGTTTAATGACAGTACGTGTGGTCTTCCTATAAATAAAAGTTTTTAATAATTAAAGGCATAATACCATAATTTTAATTTGTATTTTTAAATTAATTTAATTTTTAGATACCTATTTTTCCGAGAATGCTTTATTACCTGGATTAGTCACCAAAGAAAGTAATCTGGAACAAACGTCAAAGCAGTATTACTATGAACTTAGTCATGAAATGAAAAGATATCCGAATAATATGCCTTATGCATGGCTCTCGGCAAAATTCAGTCAGCTCCAGTTAGATGTATTTGTACATAATTTTTCTTTAATTTATCCATTTAAGGAACAGAAGGTAATATCTTTTTTAAATAAATCTCATCTATACACACACACATATATATATATACACAAAATTTTATAGTTTGCAGGACAAAATGTTTATGGTATTGTCAGAGCTCCACGAGCTTCTAGTACGGAAGCTATTGTAGTCAGTGTGCCATATAGACCTATTAACAGCATATATTTAGATACTGCACCTTCAGTAGCTTTATTACTTGCATTTGCAAAATTTTGCAGAAGTAAATTTCTATAAATTACTATTAAATGATTAACAAATGCGCTATGTCAAAATATATTTTTTAACAACTGATAATTTGTTTATAGAACAAAAGTATTGGGCAAAAGATATAATATTTCTTGTAACGGAACATGAGCAGTTGGGTATGCAAGCATGGCTAGATGCATATCATGGAGCTACCAGTGGTCAGGAAGGAATTTTGATAGCAGGAGATTTGTCTGGAAGAGCTGGTTCTATTCAAGCCGCTATTAATCTTGAGTTTCATGCAATGAAAGTCACATCAATTGATGTTAAGGTAAGTTAATATAAGTTTCGAAAACACACACACACACAGTATTATATCTATAAAATCATTTTTGTTCTTAGGTAGAAGGTCTAAATGGACAACTTCCCAATTTAGATCTTTTTAACTTAGCACAAAATATGATAGCTAAAGAAGGCATTCAACAATCTTTTCAACGTCGAATTGACGTTAATTACAGAGATAAATTTAAAAGTTGGTGGTATTATTTTAACACATTAATGAGCATGATAGCAACACAAGCTACTGGAGTTCCAACTGGTAATCATGGACTCTTCCACAGGTACAATTTATAAAATGAAAAAAGACGAAAGGGATATGTATGTGTGTGTGCATATATAGCTAGTACTAGACAAAATAAATTGTACATATTTCAACAAATGGATTTTGTTGATAAAATTATTTTTTTTAAAAGCAGATAAATTATTAGATAAGGAAAATTATATCATTTTAAAGTATTTAAAGAAAGGAAATATCAAATAGTAAAAATTATGTTTAAATTTTTTATAAAAATAATTTATTATTTAAATTTACTATTCAATATTGTTACATTTTGCTCTAGATAACATTAAATAGTATCTTTTTACGAAAAGATTAAGCTTTACAATTTTTACTTACAATTTTTACTATTTCATATATTTATTTCTTTTAGTTAAATGCTTTGATTTCCCTATATTTAATAATTTATTTGCTGGCTAAAAAAAATAGTTACTCTAGCAAAATAAATTTTTTTGAAAAATGTATGTGTTAATAAAATTAATTCAGACTTTCCTAATTTACAATTTTACAATTTGTACAAGTAGGCGAGAAATTGAATAACAAGAAACGCAACCAAGATTAAAATAATATATAGTTATAAATGATTCTTTGTAAATATAATAAATATTTTAAAATGTATCCTATCCTAAGTGCATGTGTGCGTGCGTAGCACATAATACCTACAAAACATTAGCAAGGCGTTGAAAAAGACATACCTAATCGTTTTTTAATGCTTTGCAAGCGCTGCTGTGCTATTTGGGACTTATTATACTAAAAAAAAATTTTTATTTGTTATAATCAATATATAACCTTATAATATGCTATAATATACATATAATCTGTATATTACATTTTAATCTTTTATGTCTTCAGTAATATTGCCTTTCACATTTAACTGTAAAATGAAATTTGTCCTTAGATTTGGTATTGAAGCCATTACATTAGAAGGTTTCAAAAAATCTGGGAAAGAAACAGGAACAAATTTTTATCAAGTAGGACGCATAGTAGAAAGTATAGTGAGATCGCTCAATAATCTATTAGAGCGTTTTCATCAGTCGTATTTTTTCTATCTATTACCTTCTACCGATCGATATATTTCTATTGGTAAGAAAAATGAATAAATACATTTTTAAAATACTCTTAATTTTTCAGGCTCAAGTAAATGAATAAATAGAAATTATTTTACAGGATTATATATGCGACCTTTGGTATTAATAATCGCTAGTTTGTTTATAAAAGCATTTTCCATTTGGCAAAGATTACAGACATCAAATAATTCGAATGAAACAAAAAAGAATAAACAATGTTTGTCGAATAAGGTAGCAAAATTCGACATTTAGTTAATACATTTTTTATCATATGTATTAATTAAATATTTTTTTATTCATTT
Organism: Cyphomyrmex costatus; assembly: GCF_001594065.2. Classification (NCBI taxonomy): domain Eukaryota; kingdom Metazoa; phylum Arthropoda; class Insecta; order Hymenoptera; family Formicidae; genus Cyphomyrmex; species Cyphomyrmex costatus. The sequence continues at coordinate 77,123 of NW_017275218.1, forward strand.
CATCAATATTTCTGTTTTACTAAACAGAAAGAAAAATTTGACATTGGAAGTATCGCTTCTGAAGTGCTGTGGGCGCACATATTTGGAGTACTAATAATGGCATCTCCTCGATTTTTCACTTTAATCGGATCAAAGATGTTGAATCTACGTACAGAGGATTCATTATACATCAGTTTTGCCTTAATCACAATTCTCACGGTGTTAGGGCGTTTTTTTCTAAAGAGGTAAAACGAGAAAGTATTTTTAGCGCTATTGTATTTAATACAAATTTAATAGCGCGTTACTAATGAATATAATTTGTAGATCGATTAAATACGAAAATATATGGCTCGTATTTGTTATTGCTTTGATCGAGTTAGCTACTACACTAATGTGCATAGCTATGCATAATTTTTCATTAGCATTACTGACGGCCGTTGTATACGTGCCAATTGTATTTTTGATAACACCGCATCATGAATCTGCGTCCAGGTGAGCGCGATTGAAATTGCTTTTTGTACATTCTCTATTTTGTTTAAAATTCGTCTGTTTGAAATTAACATTTCGCTTTTACAGATTCCGTTGCTGCCAGTATATCGTGTGGATCATGCTGCATCCATTTATTTCGTCGGCGATTGTCGTGATGGGCTACACGTATCTTAATTTTCCTACTGATCCCATTCCATCCCTAGTGCTTAGGAGCTATCGCGCCAATAAACAAGCACTCGTATTCAGCATTGTTGATTCTATGATATACGGCAATTGGTTTTACAATATCGCCACTGCCGTTATGCTACCGATATGGTTGTTATTTTGGAACGTTATGCATTCTAACATCCTTTACAATAAAACGGTATAACTCACGACAGAATTTCTATCGGTTCGAGTGTTATTCACAGATTATCTTTTGTGACATAATTTTTCTCGCGTCTATAATAAATCGATTAATTTAACTTGTGATGAGTATTCAATAAAAATTGTTTGCTCTCAGCAAGACTTTTCCACAAGTAGAAGTGCATTTCGAAAGGAGTCCTCGGAGGTCAACTTATTTTCTCATGAGACTACATGTTCGTCAATAATACGTCAACCAATAGATATATTATCTCTCCGTGATGATAACCCTTGCGATATTCTTATTGTCGATCAGCTCAATTAGTCTAGTGCGCGTAGTGAGCGCGGTAGCATTGGACGAGCGTTGCTAGATAAAGTACCAACGCATTAAACGAAACCGAAGAGCATTATAACGGTATGTGAGTTTTTTTACAATTAAAATTACGCACTACATTGACATACTTACGTAGACGATATCACGAATTGTTCAATTGTGAACGATTTTGATGAAATATTATGTATTGATTGCTGTACATGACTGTATATAATCGTTTCTGATACTCAAGTGTCGCAATAAATGCCATCCAACGCAATTGTGACCTTCTTGAGCTACGCGTGTTTATGTCTTTAAACTTTTTTCCTTCAATTTTTTTAAACAATTCTTATTTGCAAATATTCGTGTTTCGTCATCTTGCGATATGTAATATATGTAAATTTATGTTAAAAAAATTACATACTACATTCCTAATATTTTGTTTTAACGATGACTTCGTAACTCATTCGTAACTGAGTTATATTTCCTTATATTTCAAATTTTATATGAAATATTTGCTTATATTGCTTATTTCTTAATTTATTGTCAAATATTCTAGTAATCAAATAGTAAAAAAGATTTTTACAATAAAAGAATATGAAGATATTTACTTGTTCAAATAAATTTTATTTTCTTTATTTAGAAAAGAATTTCTATATAGATTTTCTATATGTAGGTTAAATTTCACTTAAGAAGGTATCATAGAAATTTTCCTTAATTCTTACGTTTCAACATTCTATAAATTATGGTAACAAATAATCTTTATTGCGAACAAATCGAAGATAAATAAATACGATAAGACAATCATGATTATGTATTCAAATGCTTCTTATACATATTTTTATTTTGTCGATATATATAAAATCAAAATATATATGTATATGCATGTATATATGTTTTGATTAGAATAGAACATTGTAGGAAATTCAATATACTTATCGAAAATTGTGAACAATCTTTCGTAAAATTCGTAAATAACCTGAATCTTGCACGCTTCTAATATAATTTCGTGTGAATTTATATATTACGTAGATTCTTAAATGCGCGGCGAAATTTTTTCAGACTTACAACGCAAACTATAGTAATAATAAACTACCGCAGTACTATCACGACTTAAATTAACTATAACAATCTAACAATTTTTGATGCTCATAGCATCTGTTGAATGACATATTAAAATCTATGAATGACATATTAAAAGTCTGTAAATCATTTAATTACATTGCAAAAAATATTACTTTGGCCGGGAGTTGAACCCGGATCGCTTGCTTTATGCACAAGTGTTCTAGCTAATTAAACTACCGAGGCCTTAGAAATATTCTTCGCAATAATCATATATAAGTAGGAACCAACGTATATTTTCAGGCGATGTAAACAAGCAATATCAAGTATTATTTGGACCCCGTGAGAGTTATTCGTAAACAACGTTTTAGATACATAATAATCCAAAATTCGTGAATTAAAATATCACAGTTGAAAGTTCTTGAAGAAATCAATTACAGAGGTATTTACTATTTTTTGTTCTCAACAGTAATTGAAGTATAAAAGGTTAAAATTGGCTAATTACGAATTCGCAATTAATACATTCTTATGTTTAAAGTAACACAAGTATATATATATATATACTTATAATAATACATTCTTATGTTTAAAGTAACACAAGTATATATACTTAATAGTACATACACTTATGTTACTTTAGACATAAGAATGTATTAGTTGCAAAAGAACAGATCTAAAAATAGACATGTGATTTAAAGACGGCTGAATTCCTAATTGGCCAATTTTGGATATGTTTGATGTATGGCGAAAGCAATAAAGAAAGTTTTAGTACAGTCCAAGTGCAACAATAAAAAAACAAATATAAACTTGGAAAGAAAAGAGCACTAGGAGTTAAGCGCAGATAGCTTTATGCAAACGCTGATATATATCAAGCAAAACTTATTTATTATAGTAATTGTGCTTACATATGTTTCGGCTCATTTTTTAGCCTTCTTCAGAGACAATGCAAATTATACAAATAAATTATAAATAAAAAATAATACAAAGGATCAAGTGATGTTTAATCACAGTGAGCTCCCTTATAACCAAGAAATAAAAAACAAATCGTGCACATTCATAGATATAACGAATAGTAGCGTGCGTAATATCGTGAGTCGTATATGTATATTACGAATTAGTCTATAATAGTGTAATATCACTAAACAAACTTAACAAAGAAAAATTTATAATTCATAGTTATTATATCTATTACTATATATATTAATTTATTATTAATTTGTATATGACGTTATAAATAGAAAACATGAACAAAATTTGAATAATTGCATCAAGTGATAGAATCATTATTTTACTGTAATAATATTGTAATCTTTTTAATTTTATGTTCAAATTTAATTCCTATTGACATTTAATATTTGTCTAATGTTTGTGAGCGTGTGAAAAGTATACAAATTACAAAGTGTACTTTTCAACAAGTGACACAGTACAATTATACAGTGTGATCATCTCATCCTTTCTTAACATTGGCGAGCAATAAGGATATCATGATACACTGTGTCAAATCGTGTCATCAGCTATGTTGGAAGACACACAAAGACGAATTTGATTAGATGCACTATAGTGCACCCGAATACATATTAAAGCTATTTTACACCGATTTTATTTGACTATACTGGAAAAAAATCATGTCACACAGGGTGCGATCCGCTTGACGCTACAAATGCTTTGAAACTTTCAAGTTTTTTTCTTCTGATTGCTCAATCAGAAGAAAGAATTTTATTAACTAACCAATCAAAAAATGCTTCGAAGTATTCGCAGCATCAAATGAACTGTAGCCACATATAACGGAATATAATTAAAACAAATTATATAATTTGAAAATTTACATATAATATTAGAAATGATTTCATCTGTCATATTATTTTATAGTTATTGAATTTTAAATAGTTAAATGATAGAAATATAGAAATGAAGAAAAAAACCATATCATCGTGTGACATTTCAAACTACGTAATTTCAAAAAAAGTTTGATTTAGAAAAATTCGTTACGTGATTTAGACAGGGAATGGAAAGTTACTTTTTAAAAGTAACTAGTTACAGTTACTCGTTACCGAGTAAAAAATGTAACTAGTTACAGTTACAGTTATCGCTTTTTAATAGTAACTCGTTACAGTTACCGTTACTTGAAAAATAACTTTTCGTTACTTTTCCGTTACTTTTTTAAAATCAATTTAAAAATGTACTTTTGCATTTTTTTTTTATTTGTAATACTGACAAATATATAATTTTATTTAAAAAAAAAAACAATGTAGAATGGCTCAAATAATAAATTAAATAAAAGTAAAATGAGAAGGGTTACGAGCCAAAAATGAAACAGTTTATTTCCGATAAGAACGACGATGACAATGTAATTAAATGAATAAATATATATTAGAACAATAACATGGATAAAACAAGATAAAAACAAACGACGTTTCGACACTTATTGTCATCGTCTTTTAAACTGTTTCGCTTTTGGGTTCGTAGCCCTTCTCATTTTACTATTATTTAATTTATCTTTTAATTTCTTTTAAACACAATTGTGTAATTCTAAAATCTGTAAAATATGCAGCAAACTGAAATATTTGTATGTCCTATGTATTATATAGAAGATAGAAGTGTAAAATAATTACTGAATCATGACAGCCGAATGTCTAAGGGCTTTCAAGTCTTATTGATAAGCGCTATAAATAGCATGTATCCAATCAAACCGTGTTCAATCGTGTGCAAAGTAACGACGAAAGTAACTGTAAATTTCGTTACCGTTACCCAAAAAATGTAACTCGTTACCGTTACAGTTACCAAAAAAAGAAAGTAACGCAGTTACCAGTAAAGTTACCAAAAAAGTAACTTGTAACTGTAACTTCGTTACAAGTAACGAGTTACTTCCATTCCCTGGATTTAGATGCTTCTATTCCAACTCAAGTGATATATGAAAGTGAATTTTATGGTCTAAAAATTTACTTATTTTTTTACAAAAAGGTGAAAAAAATATTCCAAGTGTGTACGCGCTTGTACATTCCTTGCAGTTTTAAAAAATATGTGAAATCTTTTAATTACGCCATCAATTATAAACAGAAAATACATATTGTTGAAACATTAAACTATAAAATTAATAATAACTTTTCCATACCTATTCCAAACCTACATATTTTCCAAATTATCAAAAATAATTATATTTACATATATATATATATATACAATATATATATTTCAAAATAATAATAACTATTTCAAACCTATTCCAAATTTATTTTCTGAACTATCAAAAGAAACAAATAAATTGCCAATATGAGCCAATACACAAGTTTTCAATGTGTACTTTTTATACAATTTATTCGAAGCAAATAATAAAACATGAACGTTACGAATAAATGTTACACACTAAGAACTTGTGTTGACCCATATTGGCAATTTGTTTGTTTGGTTTGATTTATTCAACTGAGCCTTTTGATTATTCTATTTTTTAAACTATCAAAATAATATTTTTTTTTAATATGTGAAACTTTATATTTTCATTCAAGAATCTTTTTAATAAACAACAATTGTGTGATATTACAGGCGATAAGAGTAAAAAAAATAATCTTTTTAATTCTAATTCAAGTGCACACACACACACACACACACACACATATATGTATACTTTGTCATCCCGTTCAAAGATCTGTGAATCATTCTTTAAAAAATTTTTAATGTAAAAAAATTAAGCGTCACTGTATCAAATGAAAAAAAATTGCTTTTTTAGTAACATATAAAGCAATCTTACAAATTTAAACTTTTTATTCTTAACCTATTCATAATTCTAACTAATCACTTTTACAATGTGTAACGCACACCTTTCGGTTTAAGTTGCATAATAAAATAGTTATATGAAATGACTCACTAGTAAATTTGTTTTTTTTCCTTAGTCATAATTCTTTACTATTACTTATACCTAAATAGTAACTTACATGATAACACTGCCATTGATAGACGAGTGAGATAACGAAACACACACACACACGTATATTATATACTATAATATACATACATATAAAAAAGATAGAAAACTATCAAAATTAATCGTATTTTTTTTCGTGTCTTTTATTATAAATGATTAAATATATGTATATGTTACTGATGGAAAGTATGCTTTTCTTTTAGAGGGCACACTCGACACAAACGTCATTCTATCTTTCTTGAAATTTAACTTATTGTTAGTCTTAGTCTTGGTAAAATGGCCCCGACCACGAACTGAATCGATATGGCTAGCTTAACATTTAAAGAATGATAAAGATTATAGAACGGTGATCGTGTTGAGTGTGTCTTCTAAAAGTAAAGCATACTTAATGTAGACTCTTTGATGTATTCATGTATCTTACATATGTAAATTATACATATATTACGCGTTTTACGAAATATTACATATTGTCGAATGTATATAATACATTGTATATACATTTGTGTGTAAAATGTTTTTCATTGTACAGAACACATTTTGTTGGAATAACAGAGTGTATATACATATTATATATATATAGTATATACATTATATATATTATATATATATATATATATATATACT
>NW_017275218.1:83894-149375 GCF_001594065.2 Cyphomyrmex costatus
TACATACGCACGCATGTATATACAATGTATAATATACATTCGATATATAATATTTCGTAAAACGCGTAATAATTTACATTTGTTATCAACAAAGAGTTATCGTGCGTTTAACATTGTACATAGACATATTATATATTAAGCTGATGACTCAAAGAGTTATCGTGCGTTTAACATTGTACATAGACGTATTATATTATATATGTATAAATGCACGATAACTCTTTGAGTCATCAGCTTAATCACCTACAATCTGTCTTTAACGTGGGGGAAGTTGCTATAAGTAACAAAACTAAGTCGCTGTAAATACATTTTTCACGATGTAAATAAGTTTAAATTAATGTAATAGCTGATTAAAAAAAGGAATAAAATTATTATCTGAGTAGTGTTAATATACATGTAATACGTACGTTTTTTTATTGTCGAGTACGGTATTTGTGATTAAATGAAATTTTTTTTACATAAAAAAAGACAATGACTTTTATTGCCTTGTCTTGATAGTGTTTATAATCGATAGTCCGAAGATTACAACATCATGCACGATTGTAGTTTGATAAAGCGAAATCAAATATGTTTCAATCCGATATTTTTATTTTTTTTAGACAAACAGCTTATGTTACAGTATATTTGTACAACGAATATCTATAATATATCTACCCAGCATCCGAGAATGGATTGGATTCGAATTCGTATTTTAAACAGCGAAAACTATTTTTTGGATTCAATTGAATGCAACTGGATTGAAAAACCGCGTTTCTTATTCAAAATTATGAATTGTACAGTATTCACTATATGGTCACAAACGCACTGAAAAAGCTAAAATATTATTTTATGATTGAAAAGTATACAGATATGCTCCATGCAATTCCTGTAAATGAATAAAAACGTATTCGGATTGAAAAGGATTCATTTTAACATTCATGAATCTATTTCTGAAAATTTGAATCCATTTTAATCCATTTCAATCCATTCTCAGATACTGGGTAGTACTGTATAATATTGATACGAGTGCATATTACAGTGAATTAAAGAAGTATAACAGTGTCAGTTGGAAATGGAAAAAAACTGTACGGAAAAACTGTATACGTACAATGCAAACATAAATCACAACGAATTTCATGAAGATTCAAACAGCAATGAAATACCAGTATCAAGCACTCTTGTCTTTTATGTGAATGGAAAAGAGGTATGATCTATTAATATTACAAATTTATTCTTGATTTAAATACATTTTGTGTGTGTGGCGAAGAGGTTTTCTTAAAATTCTTTATATAATTTTTCATCACGCGTGCACGTAATGTGCCCTATACAGCAACGCTTTTGCGTGCGGGAAATAGCTCAAGCTGTTGAGTTATTTCTCTGACCTCACTCTTTTCTGCACAAAAGCGTTGCGGTATAGGGCACATTACGACGAGCACTCGTAATGAAAAAGTCTGTGTAACGAGTGGGGGTTTATTTGTTATAGCGCAAAGCGGGCGCGCATGCATAAAAGCGCGCTTTTATCGATAAAAACATGTTCTGAATACGGAACTATACATGTTACATATTATATTTTATTATTTCATGATTTAGGTATCAGATGAAAATATAGAGCCACAATGGACACTTTTATGGTATCTCCGCAACAAACGTATCCTTTCATAAATTTATTAAATTACTCATATTAATATATATTATTATATATTATATAATAATAATATTCATATATTATAAAATAAAAATATTATTAACCAGATATTATTTATCCTTACCGTATAATGATTCAGTTGGATTGACTGGTACAAAACTTGGTTGTGCAGAAGGAGGATGTGGAGCCTGCACAGTTATGATTTCAAAATTTGATCGCGTTACTGGAAAAATTATGTATCCTTTTTATCATACGTCTTAAATAACAGTCAAAAGACGTAATGACATTTGTTTTGGTCTATAAAACGTCATTGTATTTCTTCACACTGCTACATTGGAAATATATACAGGATGTCCGGAAATGTCAAAACTCTGACTGTGTAAGGAATCGATAAACTAAGAAAAAAATCCTATAGAAATATACTCGTTTTTGCTTTCTTTCTTGAACATGAAGGAGTAATGTCTTGGCCACTGCGATCACCTGATTTGACACCACTTAACTTTTTTGTGTGGAGGATTCTAAAGCAGAAAGTTTATTCATTATCATGTTTTGTCTTTTCTGCGAGTTTCTCCAAAACGAAGCAAAAGCAAGTATATCTCTACAATACTTTTTTCTTACAATTAGTTTATCGATCCTCTACAGCCTACACGCTCCCTAAGTATTAATATTTAAATTCCGGACACCCTGTATAGTAAACACATTTTACAAAATGATCCAATCAGTTTTTAACTTTTTATTTAACAATCTGAAGAGTTTATTTCCTTAATATCCTATGATAAATCGAAATCAGTCATTTAGCTGTTAACGCGTGTTTAACACCGGTGTGTGCAGTACATGGCTTAGCTGTAACCACTGTAGAAGGTATTGGTAGCACAAAAACTAAGTTGCATCCAGTACAAGAACGTATAGCCATGGCACATGGATCGCAATGTGGATTTTGTACACCTGGTATAGTCATGTCTATGTATGCTTTGTTGCGCAGCATACCGAAACCGAGTCTAAAAAATTTAGAAACTGCATTTCAAGGTAATGCATATAGAGCGTCACGCGCGCTTGGGTGTACACAGGGTGTCTGATAATTATAAAATTCTGATTAATTATAAAATTCTCGCATAGAGAGATTAATAAAATAATTGTATATTACAATAATTAATAATAATAATAATATTGATTGATTACATATCTTATAGGTAATCTGTGTAGATGTACAGGATATAGACCAATTATTGAAGGATTTAAGACCTTTACGGAGGAATGGGAACGATCGCAGTTGATGTCCAATGTACGAGAAGAAGAGACAAATGACATAGGAGTTTGTTCAATGGCCGATGCTTGTTGTAAAAAGGTTTTCACGTCTAAATCAACTGAAGTTTTCAATTCCAAAGAATTCTGCCCATACGATTCTACTCAGGAACCAATATTTCCATCAAAATTAAAAGTAAGTTGGAGGTTCAAGATGCAGAATAAAAATAATAATCATGTCAACAATAAAATTAATTACCAATGGATTCTTGCCCATGTATTCTTTGCCAATGTACTCGAACTTACACTGAATTAAAAAAAAATATTAGGCGTTGAACTTAATTCCTGCTGTTTTTTCGTCTCCAAAATTGATTTGTTTCATACCTTGATTAAAATAATTTCCTCCATTTTCTATTACTTTTTTCCATCTCTCCGGCAACAATGCAATCCCACGACGGTAGAACGCGATAGAGTCTTTCGAGGCGATTCATTCATCCACCCATTTTTGGACTTTTTCGTAACTGGAGAAGTGTGTGTCCGTAAGTAAGTGCGTGTTGCATCGATCGAAAGAGATGGTAATCCGACGGTGCCAAGTGTGGAGAGTACGCTGAATGCGGGAGGATTTCCTATTCAAGTTATAAAAGTGTTTGCTTTACGCTTTTCGCAACATGCGGTCGAGCGTTATCATGCAACAAAATAAGCATCAATTCAGTCATAATTGCTGTTGGTAACGATCAGCTGTAACGGTTTCATTTGGACGCAATGGTTCGTAATATAGCACACCCTCCTCCGGTCCCACCAAATGCAGAGCAAGGTCTTATACTTGTGAATGTTCCTCTTGACATGATTTTTTCCGCTTGGGATTATCAAAATAAATCCATTTTTCATCGCCAGTCACGATGCGCCACAAAAAACTCTTTTTTCTTTGCCTGACAAACAAAGAAGTCGCAATATAGATAAACGATTCAAAATGGTATTTTCTGACAACTCATGTATATCCCTTCCGTATGAATCTTTCCCATAGCATGCAAGGCTTTGGAGTAACATTTAACGCTTTCGACAACACTAAAAGCGTTTGAGCTGAATTATCATCAAGTAATTCTTGCAGCCGACATCTTCAAATTTGTTCGGCTGTCCTGGACGTTCTTTGTCTCTCACATCAAAATCACCGTTTCAGAAGCGTTCAAACTAAACTCTACATGTTCCTTCTGATGGAATTTCATCACCATTCACTTCGGATAATAAGCGATGCGCTTCAGCTGTGGTTTTCTTGAAGTCGAAGTAGCACATGTCGGAAAAACAGCTTATCGCGATTCATTTTCAATCGATTCGGAAAATCTCTTTGGCGTCAAGAAATTTAATCTGTGAGGATTGAATCACTTTCAGCAATGTCTAAACTACAAAGACTTCATCGTCGAAACTCGCCAGCGTTGAAGCTAGCACTCTCTAGCAGCGATGAGCGGCAGAAATTAAGTTCAACATCTAATAAGAAGTAACTTGTAAAGTAACTTTTTTAATCTTGCTTATTTATTATTTAAATTAATCAATTTAAATAAATTGATAAATAAGCAAGTGAGAGTAAATAACTGCGATTTAATCAGTGTGCTATAATTATAAAATAGAAAGTATGTTTAAAATTTCGTTATGTGTGACGTAATATTCAATCGGATCTTTCGGCTAATTTTTAGCCATAAATAATACATTATCAAAAAAGTAATGGTTTAGAAAATAATTCATTATCAAAATGGAAAAAAATTTCTAAATGTAGAGATTTGGGTCCAGCCTCTTTCTCTCGTAATGTTACACGAGTTGCGCTGAATGAGTGATTGAATATAAATTTCTACTAAATCGTTGATAATATATCGCTTATTATAATGGCTGAAAATTAATCGTCCGATTAAATATCGTATCACTTATATAACGAAATTTTAAGTATACTTTACTTATAATTGTGACACACTATTTATCATGCGTTTATTTACTCTCGCTTGCCTACATTTATCAATTTATTGTTTAACGATAATACTGCTATTTTCGTTTTATAGATTGATTCTAAGCTAGATGAGCAATATCTAATAGTGAAAGGAAAAGATATCAGTTGGTACAGACCAACGAATTTAAAGACATTGCTTGCACTTAAGGACCAATATCCGAATGTTAAAATTATCATTGGTAACACGGAAATCGGTTCGTATATTTTACTTTCAAAAGCATATTATGATATTAAGATGTAAAAAAATCATTTGTATCATTATACAGGAGTTGAAATGAAGTTTAAACGTTTAATGTACCCGATACTTATACAACCAACACAAGTAAAAGAAATGCGTGAAGTTATCGAAATACCAGAGGCTCTGAGAATAGGTGCGAGCGTAACTTTGGTTGAACTTGAGGAAACGCTAAGACATTACGTTAAAATAAAACCTGGTAATACAGATCTATAGAATTATATATATATTGTAATATTATCTTAAATGTATGGACAATTAATAACTGTGATCATTTATGAAGTGATTATCATTTAATTAATTTTATATACACAATAATTGTCGTTTGATGATAATCTTAAAAAGTTTAAGCGTTGTACACTCAATAGCAAAATTAAAGCATCACTTATCCTGCCCCCCCCCCCCCCACAAATAAGCAAATTTCAAAAGAGTGTAACATCATCAAAAATGATCGTAAAAAATTTGTAACAAAGCATTCTAAAGTTTGAAATCTTTACTTTCGAACATGGGTAATTGATATTTCGATTTGATTAATTCTTTACGAAACTATGCTGACACAAATGAAAGTGCGTGAAATCTCAAAAATTTTTACTAACTTTGAAAAGTTCCACGGCGTGAATTAAAAATCGCATAAAAATTCGATTTACAGCACTTGTGCACAATTTTTAGTTCGCATCGTGAAACTTCCCAAATTTCGTAAAAAAATTTGAGGCTTGACGCATCTACACTTAGGTTTATGTAACTTCACGAAATATATATCTAGTAATATCGTTTCTTGAAATACCGATATGAAAAGTAAAAATTTCAAGCTTAAAAATGGTTTTCCAAACATCTCGATACGATGATTCTTGACGAAGTTATTCTATCTTGAAGTTTACCTGTAGATTTTTAACAAAATTAGAGTCATTTAATATCAGAAAAAAGGGTCATTTTTATTTCAACGTTGAATAACTCGGTGAAAAAAAATCATACAGAGCTTTCAACAAAAAAGAAAATTAAAGGTAAATATTAAGTTAAAGGTATAATAATTAAGGTTCACGCATTGAAATTCTGTAAACCGAATTTTTATACAATTTTTAATTCACGCCACAAAACTTTTCAAAGTTAGTAAAAATTTTTGAGATTTCACGCACTTTCATTTGTGTCCGCATAATTTCGTAAAGAATTAATCAAATCAAAATATCAATTACCATTTTCGAAAGCAGAGATTTCAAACTTTAGAATGATTTACAAATTTTTTTTACAATCATTTTTTACGAAGTTAGACTCTTTTGAAATTTATCTATTTTGAGGGGACAGGTTAGGTGATGCTTTAATTTTGTTGTTAAGTGTATAAATAATTGGATATTGAATATAATATATAATAATGTTTTCTCAATAGAATATAACACAAGGATCTTTACGGAAATAATAAATATGTTACATTGGTTTGCTGGAAAACAGATAAGAAATGTTGCTGTAAGTAGAACTTTCTATCTGATTATTAATTAGAATTGTCACTTAGAGTGTGATTAATAAATTTTTCTTGATTAATTAGGCTGTGGGTGGTAATATAATGACTGGAAGCCCAATATCAGATTTAAATCCAATCTTTATGGCTGCAGGTATTAAATTAAATTTATGCAGTTTGAAATATGGAAGTCGAACCATTTTAATGGATCATACCTTTTTCGTCGGATATCGACGTAATGTTGTTTTACCTAACGAAGTACTAGTTTCTATCGATATTCCTTTTACAAAAGAGGTAAAAATAATATTAATAATTAGTAAAATAATAAATCAATTATTAATAAAAGTTTTAATCTTTGGTACATACAATGATTTCCTAATCCTTTATTACACGATAAGTTATTCGAATCCTAGGTTAATTTTCATTTTATATAATAATATCATAAGCAAATATTTTTTTCTCACTGAATTATTTCTCATGTCTATTTTACATTTTTATAGAATCAGTTTTTTATTGCTTACAAACAAGCAAAGCGGCGAGATGATGATATTGCCATAGTCAACATGGCCTTAAATGTATATTTCGTTCCTGAGACAAATGTAATTCAAGAAGCGCATCTCGCATTTGGTGGAATGGCACCAACTACTATCTTAGCAAGACAAACTTGTGAGAAAATAATTGGAAGGTAGTATTATTGACATCATCAAATTATTACACATTTAAAAGTTTACACAATCTATAAATTTTCAACAAGAGATTAAATATTTAATTGTTATACATATATAATATAAAAATTAAAATTTTTTTATTAAGAAAATAATAAGTCAGAATAAGATAACAAAATAACTTGGAAGAATAACAGAGATATCTAAAATCCCTGATAGCAAAATGTTGCCAATTTGCGCGCAAATTTTGGCTACAAATCATGTACGTCCGCATTTGGTTATGGATTTGGCGACATTTGCTGATATGTTTTGCAGCAGATTGATAGCAAAAATCTGCTACCATGATCTGACAGCAAATTGCAAAGCCTGTTGACAGAAGTTGACAGCAGAAACCACGCAATATCTGCGCTTAGCCATTTAAAATTTAAATGCCATTCGAACCGCGTATGCGCCTCTTTCTCTAGTATATATATATATATATATGTATAATGGTTATATATAAATAGTATAAATTAGTTCGGTCCGTTTTCCAAAAGATGATCGCCTCCAAAAACGAGTCATTTTTTCAAGATGGAATTCAAAAATTGCCTGAGAGATGGGAAAAAAAAAGTAGTAGCCAGCGCGATGGACAATACTTTAATTAATCTGTTCATTCATTTTGTTTTGAAATAAATGCATTTTTGAACACAAAAAGCGGACCGAACTAATTTGTACTCCTAATAATTTGTTTTATATAATAATTGTAATTAAAAATTTTGGTAATTATGCAGAATAACGGCCACCCTCCGATAACCTTGACATATATGTTGTCCAGGTCATGACCCTAAATAACCTTCCATATAGGTTTCATTTGGCGGTCAACCCTCGTTAAAAAGTTATTAGCAAAAAGAAGTTTCAAAAAGGACGTACTATTCCTACTATACATTTACGATATTAAGTACTATTCTATACCTGCCTCTTCCTGCTTACAAATGTTCAACTTTCTATGCGAAGCGACCACAGACTTCTATCGTACGACACGGTTTCAATTTTCCACGTAAAACGAGAGGCTACTTCACACCAAAAGATGGGTTGGGTTAGGTTATTCTGTACAGTAGTGGAGTCCTCCCCCCGTAGGAGGGGCGGGGGGGGGGGATCAAGCGTTTATTTAAGAGTGCGGTCGAGTTGCCACTACGAATACTTCGAAGCGTTTCCTGATTGGTTAATTTGTAAAATTCTTTCTTCTGATTGGTTGTTAATCAAACGCTTCGAAGCATTCGTAGTGGCAACTTGACCGCATCCTTAAGTGTATATTAAAGTAGGAAATTTATTTAAGCAAAACTTTTTTGTTAATAATTTTTTAACGAGAAGGATGGCCGCTAGCTAAAACCTTCTGAAGGTCACTCGGGATCGTGACAACTTATGTCAAGATCAAGCTCATCGGAGGGTTAGTTATTCTGCATAATTACCAAATTTTTTTCAAAAGTTGAAATAGAACATTTTGAAAGTTCATCATAAAATATTCAGCATAGAAACCAAAGGAAAAGTCTCTTTGAGTTGGAAAAAAAATTAATTTTTATCACTATTGTTTTAGAAAATGGAATAAATCGATGTTGGAAGAAGTTTACAGTTTTTTACTTGAGGAATTGCCATTAGCGGATAATGCACCGGGAGGAATGATTAAATATCGTCGATCTCTTACTCTCAGGTTTGATGATTAGATAATTGTTAATTATTAAGGAAATAATTAAAAGAATCATAATAAATTAACAAAACGTACTGTAGATAACTGAAAATATATATTTTTTAGTTTATTTTTTAAAGGATTTGTGCACATCTCTAAGATATTATCAAAAAGTATTTCGGACATGGAATATATGTCAAAAGAATTAGAAAGTGCTTCGGATTGCTTCCATTATAAAGAACCAAAGAGCTCACAATATTATCAAGTGGTAATATTTTAATCTAAATGCTTACAAATTATCTTAAATACAATAAAATTGTATTTCTAACAGGTACCTAAAAGCCAAAAGTCACATGATCTAATAGGACGTCCTATAGTACACACCAGTGCATTTAAGCAAGCAACAGGCGAAGCGATATATTGTGATGATATGCCCAAATTTGCAAAAGAATTGTATTTAGCATTAGTTCTATCTACTAGAGCGCATGCAAAGATTTTGAAAATTGATCCATCTAAAGCACTATCTATGGATGGAGTTGTATCATTTTTCTCTGCGAAAGATATAGCAGATGATAGAAGATGGATAGGCCCTGTATTTCACGATGAAGAAGTATTTATATCAGAAAAGGTAAGGCTGGATCCACAACCTCGCTTTAAGAGACTCTAAACCACAAAACCGTAAGAAATTGACCAATCACAGTCGATTATTTTTCTTGTATTCAACTATGATTGATCAATTTCTTACGATTTTACAGCTTAGGGCTTCTTAAAGCGAGGTTGTGGACCCAGCCTAAGAGTTCTTAAGCAGATATAAATTATTTTCGTTGAAACTACAATTTTTCCTTATGTGAAATATTTATACACTTATAAACGTTTTTCATTATGTGAAATAATGAAAAACGTTTGTCATTTTTAATGGGTTCCGTGATTTATCCATGAATCGTTTTATTACTACATTAAAAATGTATATTTTTTTCTTCATAGAAGCAAAAAGTTAGCATTATAATGATGTTACATTCAAAAAAAAATTTAATACATTGTAATAATGTTAATCCTTATTCACATTGCGTATATGTATAATCAGAAATTAAAAATACTACACATGTTTTTATATCCTATGTTAGGCGGAAATTTTGCTATTTTAGATAATAATTTCAATAATTACTTAATTGTTAGAAAAAAAATTAAAAATTTATTATTCTTTTTCTTTAGGTTACCAGTCAAGGCCAAATAATTGGCGCAATTGTTGCTACTGATCAAATTACTGCTCAAGCTGCAGCAAGTACGGTTGAAATAGAATATGAAGATTTAAAACCTGTTATCATATCTATTGAGGTATTTATATACTAATACAAAAGAATAATAACTTGTGAAAAAACAATAAAGCTTCGTTTCAAGCAATCTATAATTTGCATTAAATTTTGCAATAAAAAATTATATTTGCTAAACAACTTAGAATTTATCAAAGACCTAACAAAATAAATAAGATTAAAAATTAAAAATACCTATGTAGGAGTCAACATTGGTTATTGTGTATAAATTAATTTATTGCATATAACGTTAATTTAGATCCTTAATCAGAACTCTCCAACAAATTACAATTGACGATGTTTAAAAATTACTTCATGAAGAAAGTTAGAAGATTAACCAAAACATACGAAATGTTTTATTTTTCGGTCTCTTAACAAATTTGTTTAATTTTTAAGAGTTAATATTAAGAGATATTTTAAATATATTAGCGCATTTTCAGGGTGAGTCATTTTAATCTATCACCCCAAATATTTCCGTTCCCTTGCATTTTACAAAAAAATGTTTCAGAAAAAAGATATACATCTTTTGCAATATCAATGTATTCTTTTCTAGGACGCTATCGCGCACAAATCATTCTTCCCTGGATTTCCCAAGCGTATTATTAAAGGCGATGCAGACAAAGCTTTTGCAGAAGCTGACCATATTTTAGAAGGAGAAGTACATATAGGTGGTCAAGAACACTTTTATTTGGAAACAAACGCTGTTATTGTCATACCCCGAGAAGAAAATGAATTGGAAGTATTTTGTTCCACACAACATCCTACTGAAGTACAAAAATTAATCGCCCATGTGTTAAATATACACATAAATAGAGTTAATGTTCGTGTAAAGCGTATAGGAGGAGGATTTGGTGGCAAAGAATCTCGTGCGGCGTTACTCGCGGTGCCAGTGGCTCTGGCAGCTCATAGGTGTGTATAAAAATGTATACTGACTGAAACACATACATATACATAAATTTAACAGTATTCCTTTATCCTCTTCTTTGAAATAACTATTTAAAAAATTTTAGATGGCAATAAGAACCAAGTGACACATTATTTCAGGTCTTTAAATTTTCTCTGTTTATGAACACAACTGTGTTTATGAATAACTTAAGTAAATTTTTTTTCATTTTTGAGAAATCGCATTTGGAAGTTTTCAGTATTGGCAATTTAATTGGTTTGTCAATTTATATAAAGAAATGTTAATATAGATTGCAGAAACCAGTTCGTTGCATGCTAGATAGGGATGAAGACATGATAATAAGTGGAACACGACATCCGTTTTTTTTTAAATACAAAGTTGGCTGCAATACTGATGGTCTTATTAAAGTAGCAAAAGTACACATATATAATAATGCAGGTTATTCTCACGATTTATCAATATCGGTGAGTAATAAGGTGAAAATTGAGAAAAGATTAGTCTTTTTATTTAATATTTTATATAACAACACACTATGTGCACAAAAAAATTCATTTTTTTCTAATATTTTCCAGGTATTGGAACGTGCCATGTTCCATTTTGAAAATTCGTATAAAATTCCAGTATCAGAAGTACATGGATACATTTGTAAAACAAATTTACCATCAAATACTGCTTTCAGAGGTTTTGGTGGACCACAAGGGATGTTTTTAGCTGAAACTATCATTCGACAAATCGCTGATTATCTGGATCTAGATGTCGTCAAGGTAATTTTTTGTATTAAAATTATATGTACAACCGAAATATAACGGTTAATAAATACACTACTTAACAAAATCTAAGGAACACTTTCGAATAAGCTAAAAATTGGCTAATATTTAGAGAAAAAATCATCGCAGACAAAAAATTAAGAAAGCATTTTAAAGAGGTTAAAATCTCTACTCTTGAAATCTATAATTAAAATTTCAATAAACTATAACATTCTGAAAATGTAGTTTGTTATTTCAATTTATTTTGATCCATTAAATCTCTCTCTTTCTCTCTCTCTCTCTCTCTCTCTCATTCTCTATTTTTTGCCGCCTACAACATGTATTTTGTCGTCTACCATGTATAAAATGTACATCTACACCTAATTTATAATATTACGAGCAGATAGAAATATATTTAATAATTGAATATTATTTTTTATCACAGTTGTCCGAATTAAATTTATATAAGGAAAACGATTTTACGCATTACAATCAACAACTTATCAATTGTACTTTAGATCGCTGCTGGCGCGAATGCCTAGCATCTTCCTGTTATAATGACAGAATAATCGAAATTCAACGATACAATAGGCAAGTAATTCATTTGTTATAAATTAAATTATAAACTAAATTACTAATGTCTATTATGAATAATTTTATAGAGAAAACCGATTTAAGAAAAAAGGCCTCGCAATTGTACCTACAAAGTTCGGTATAGCATTTACTGCATTATTCTTGAATCAAGCGGGTGCATTAGTGCACATATATATTGATGGATCAGTGCTACTCAATCATAGTGGCGTTGAAATGGGACAAGGTTTAAACACAAAAATGATTCAAGTATGAATAATATTCACTTACATCTCCCATAGTAAAAAATTTGCGTTTGTAAATCATTATCTAAATAGTATCAAATTGTAAGAACAACAGCCAATGAAATGAGCGACAATGTAATGTTGTTGCAAATATTTCTTAATAATACCCACAAACAATAAGAAGGGAGCCAATAACGTTGGACCACATTGGTTATTATAATTATGTGTGAATTTTATATACTGCGTATGTAGTTCCCTCAAAAATCGCGACGCTGATAGTTTTTCAGTATTACATACGGTAGTAAGTATGTATGCGTCAATGCTGAAAAACTATCAGCGTCGTGATTTTTGGGGGGACTACATACGCAGTATATAAAATTCACACATAATTATAATAAGCAATGTGATCCACCTCAATCCACCTTTGACCGTTATTGGCTCCCTTCTTATTGTTTGTGTTTATTCATTTATACGGTCCTAGAAAGATTTTAATATTTGCTTAATAATAACGTAAAACCTATCAAAAATAGAAAAAAATTGTAATTGTAAAACGTTTCGTTTTTACCATGACGTCTTCAGTTTATAAAGTAATGAAAGAAAATGATTGATATTTTGCATAATCTTTTAGTTGAATAAATTGGTATTCTATAATATCAATATTCAATTTTATGTGATTTAGGAACAAGATATCTTAGAAAACAAATTTTAACTCAAATTATGCACTACCATTATGTGTATAATTTTTATATTTAATTAATTTTCGTTGTACTAAAGGGGACCTGAACCGAAGGTCGAAACGTATACGTCTTATTATTCATTTCAAATAAATTTTATATGTATGTATATATGGTATATATAAATATACACTAATAACTTGTATTGGCTCATATTGGCATTTTATTAATTTTTTGGGGATTTTTATTCATCTGAACCTATTATATATTGTTTTTTCAAATTTGAATTTCTACCTGTGCATTTTAAAATACGTGGTCGAAAACTTCTCTACAATTTTTTTCATCGAGATATTTAGCTTTCATGAAAAGTATCCAAACTTTTGAGATGTACATATATAATAATGTAAACAGATTTTATAATTATATAATGATGTGTAATGAATTATAAAAGGAATGAGAATTACAAAAAAACAAATATGAATAAATATAAACAGTTATCTTAATTAATATTGATTATGCAACTGTAAATTTATATAGTTAAATTAATTGAAATTAATCTCTGTAGAAATTTTAAGTTAAGAAAATGAAGTACAGTTATTCTTTATATTTTCAGATTGCTAGCAGAATCTTAAGGATAAATCCATCAAAGATACATATCGTTGAAACGGCTACTGACAAAGTTCCCAATACATCGGCGACTGCAGCGAGTTGCGGATCTGATCTCAATGGCATGGCTATTATGGTGTGTTATATTTTACATACAATACATATTATACGTAAACAAAAATCGATTAAATAATTGTGGAAATTAATTTTTAGAATGCGTGCAATGAAATCATGAAACGTTTACAACCGATAATTAACAGCAATCCAAAAGGTACTTGGGAAGAGTGGATAAAAGCAGCATATTATCAAAGGATAAGTCTGTCTGCTACCGGTTTCTATCAAACGCCAAATATTGGATATTCTTTTGAAACTAATACAGGGAATCCCTTTAATTATTTTACGTATGGCGTTGCTTGCACAGAGGTGGAAGTTGATTGTCTTACTGGTGATCATGAGGTACATCTCATTACATACATAATTATGCAATATGTAATTAATACCTTTTTCAAAAAGTAATTATATTCAAAATTCAAATATATTCAAAGCAATTATATTCAGAAAAAGTAAATATGTATTCTTTCACATTATTTGATTCATCAGAAGACGCGGTAGGCCATGTTTAAAAACTGATAACACTATTCCGTACAAAAAGTATTATTAAAAAATTAATAGTTTGCAAGATATTTTATATCAAAATATTTATATAAAATAGAATAAAATATCAAGCGATGGATATTGAAAACAGAAATATAAAACGGATCGCGTGTGTACCATCAACATCGAACTTCATAAAAATGCAAAAAAAAGCAAACTTACTTGTATGTACAAGATATTATTTATAAAATATGGTAAAAGTATAGAACCCGCTCCGTTCAAATTTTGATAAAAATACACTCATTCGATTGGTTTTTGTACGAGAAACCAGAGAGAAGCCTGAGAGCGGCCATGCCCGGGATTTAGCTGTTACTTTATTTTGAAGCGCCCATGTGGACAGAGGGGTGTATAGACAGTAAAGCTTAGGTTCGGGGCGGCGTAGCCGTCCTAGACAGTGTCCGCTTGGAATATCCTCACACCCCACTGTCTTCATGGGTTAAGAATATTCCAAGCGGACACTGTCTAGGCTGTAACTTCTAGGCGGTTAGGTCCCAAGCGGCTAGGATATGTTATTTTTTTTATGTTCGGGGCGATTATGCTGCCCGACTTTATGTCAGGAATATGAACGACTCTCATAATAACTTAATAAATAAAGATTTATGTATATATTTTTCATACGTAAAAATTATAAAGATTCAAAATATGTTACAGAAACATGTATAAGGATTATATGAAATGAATACTGATTTTTTTTTTTAATCGGTATAGGTTTTACGGACAGATATTGTCATGGATTTAGGAGAGAGTTTGAATCCAGCCATTGACATAGGACAAGTTGAAGGAGCCTTCGTTCAAGGATATGGTTTATTCACATTAGAGGAAATGATTTATTCACCAACAGGAACTTTATTTAGCAGAGGACCTGGCGCGTATAAATTACCAGGTTTTAACGATATACCTCAGCAATTTAATGTTTCCTTATTAAAAGGAGTTTCAAATCCAAGAGCAGTATATTCTTCCAAGGTATAATCTTTTTGTGTAATTTCAAATATTTTTCATTTTCATATATACATTAGTATGCATTGATCTCAAAGAAAAAAAATAAGATAACAATATATTATAAAACAATATTATACTTGTTATATTTTTCTTATATCATATTAAGACATAATTTGAATATATAACAGGCTATTGGTGAGCCACCGTTATTTCTGGCATCATCTGCGTTCTTTGCCATTAAGGAGGCAATTAAGGCTGCACGTAAAGATATGAATATTCATAAGTATTTTAGATTTGATGCCCCTGCAACTGCTGCACGTATACGTAATGCCTGCATTGATAATTTAACAATGAAGGTATTAAACGATTAAGTTTTTAATTTCATTTTCCATCCTTACATATATTAAGATTTTTTCTTATTTTGCAGATTACAGAACCTGATTTAAAACAGCAATGGAATACAGTGCCATGAACAAAGATTTGTTAAGAACGTTTATACAACTTTTAAACTATTTAAAGATAAAAATGTTAGAAATGTTGATTTAAATATAATATACATATTGATATGAACAAAAATAAAAATTAATGCATGTTATGTAATAACAAAGGTAAATATTTGCAAAGGATATCACGAATTAAATATGAATTAATATAGTCATTATTAAACAATAACAAGAAAGAAGGAAGCAGAAAGCAAAGCCTATCAAGCTAGATCAAGATGCTTATTATCATTATGTGTGAATTTATATATCGCGTATGAAGTTCTCTCAATCGCGTGCCGAACATTTTTTCAACGCAACTCTAAATAACTACCGCGATAATATCACTTTTAGTTAGATTGACAATCAATCTAACAAATTTCGATGCTTATAGCATCTTATTAGATCTTAATAATATGTTGAAAGACATATATTAAAATTTAATATTAAAGTAATGATAATTGAGACAGATAATTAAGACAGATATTGCGAAGAATATTATTACGTCGACTCGCCATCAGAGGTCTATTCAATTGATATTCGTTTAAATTTCTCGCAAGTGCTGAGATACACGTATGTCTCTTTGATGAGTCCAGTGGTGGAAGCTGGGACGAAACGCCAACTTGTGATATTCTTCGCAATCTTATTTTTCACAGATTTCAATTATCATTACTTTAATATTAAATTTTAATATATGTCTTTCAACATATTATTAAGATCTAATAAGATGCTATAAGCATCGAAATTTGTTAGATTGATTGTCAATCTAACTAAAAGTGATATTATCGCGGTAGTTATTTAGAGTTGCGTTGTAAGTCTGAAAAAATGTTCGGCACGCGATTGAGAGAACTACATACGCGATATATAAATTCACACATAATGATAATAAGCATCTTGATCTAGCTTGATAGGCTTTGCTTTCTGCTTCCTTCTTTCTTGTTATTGTTTAACAATTGTACGGTCGTAAAAATAAGATTCTATTATAGTCATTATTATTATTATAAAATATTATAGATTTTAATTTGATATTTATCTCTTCATTTTTAACAGCAATATTTAATATTGTCATATGATTAAATTTTGTTGATGTTACAAAAGTTTCCTTTAATTTGTATCATATTCAATACATGTATCTTCAGTATATTAAAATATCAATTCAATATATATAGGGGAGAGTAGTTTAATCGGACCTATTTGCAGTTTTTGTTCTCTATGAGGCATAAATAAAATCCAATCATAAAACCAATGGTGCCGTTCGAAAGATCATTTAATTCCCTTCATTTTTGCTTCAGACCATTTTGACGTATTTTTTACCTGTGTCGAACTATAATGGAAAATGTAAAAACGCATTTTCCGATCCGATTTTTATAGACTTTTAGATAGAATTTTAAAATATTTCAATTAATTTTTTTAGTATTGAGTAAAAACGAGCAATTTAAGACTCAAAAATAAAAATACAGTTTATATTATTAGAATTAAAATCAATAAAAAATTCCATCAATCTGATGACATATGGTATTTTATTGATTTAGTGTTCCTTAGACCAGATCTGGTCGGTCGATCACCAATACTACAACTAGGTTATGGCAAACCTTCTTTCTTCGATGAATTAGTTGGTTTACTCGTCTTTTTAGTGTTTTTTGTATGGTTCCGATTTGGACAAGAGTTCTTTCGAACGATTAGAACAAATTTTACAGTAAACCGCAACAGTAATTACAAAACTGATATTTTTAAATTCTACACTCTTTAATCATCTTAAATCAATTACCGTTCAAATTTTTAACATCTTTTAAATAATGATTTACAAGGCTGTTTTTTTTTTAAATTTTTGCACGATAGCCGAAAATACATATTTGCGTCTGTTCTGTGAACGTGTTATAACAGAGTACTGCCAAACTGCTGTCACATGTTCGGTGTCTTATAAAGACTTTACATTATAAATAGCGTGCAAATCTCTTAATTTATTTAAATTAAAAAGGTCCGATTTAGAAACACAGTCCAATTTAGGACATTCTACCCTATATATATATATTTGGATATATATGCGCGTATAATATTGATATATATATACAATTTAATTACGTATATAACTTAAAGTTTGACTATTCAACAAAATTAAATTTTACATAGTGGAACTTACAAAAAGGATCATTTTTTAAGTGTTACAATCTTTATATTTCTACTTAGTTATTTTAAATTTATTGATAACTTACATGTATATAAATTTAGATATTAAACATTGTTTATCCCAGATTTTTCTACAGTTTCCAATAATGTCTGTAAATTAGTTTCGAATAATTCACATCGGATAGGCATTTCTAGCGCGTAAAATGGATTTTTTAGTGCATAATCTGCATATAAATCATATACTCTTTTCAAAAAAATTTCCATGCCTGATTGTGATGGCTCTGCTACTATCATGAACTTAATACCCGTCAATGTCTGATAACAATATAAACGAAATGTATCTGCTTCAAGAATCTCAATCCCGGAACTTCTTGGTTCCGGACTCAGTTGGCTTGCTATTGCAAAGAGAGGATAAAACATAGAAGCTAAAAATATTTTCTCATTTGTTGTCATCTTTGCTCGACTAAATTTTAATGTTATAGGGAAATTTTCTGGTTGCTCCAACATTTCTAGGATGTCTCTTCCATCTTCAAGCTCACGTCCTGTGACTGCAATTCCATTTGCAGTTGTTAATACATGTCCCACTGAAAGATATTTGATTCTCTCTTATATTTATTTCTATTTTTTAGTGCTTTACTAAAATATTTAGTGACACATTACAAAAACATATAATATGAAAGAAAAATAATAGCAAATTTTGTTTTTTTATTACTGTACATTAATAATGTGTTTTTAAATTTTTCCAAAATGTCGAAAACATTAAGACTATAGCTTTTGTATATTGATTCATACAATTTATATAAAAGGACATTCTATAAAAGAAAAGAAATATTTGATAATGATATTAAGATATGTAGTATATTCGAAATCATAATTAAAACTTATGGACTAACATTGCAAAGTAAAGCCTTTACTTTTTCTTTCATTCTATAATTACAAAATTACTTCTTATTATAATAAATAATATTCTTACCATGTATTCCATCTTTCTGCCCAAAAGCTACTACTACCTTCTTATTCTCATAGTTTAATTTAATATTAAGTGGAAAATTAAAGGATTTCTCGACTTCAATTTTTGGTACATTGTGATCATGATTGAAGATCAAACCACCAGACTTAGATACAATATAAACACCATATATCACCATTTTCTATTTCTTTTCTATTTATATATGTTTAAACTGTTCAATTCTTTTGATATATGTTCCTTTAATTCTACGGTAAAGGTTAATCATCATCACACAAATCGATGAAATTGTACACATTCGACGTGTTTTTCCATAAAATAAAAGAATCTAACAGAAAAAAAGTGTCGCTTTGCCCCGCGAACCGAGATATTAATTGTTAAAGTTCACGACTATTCAGGTTAGGATACTGTCATGATCACGTCACTTCGTCTTCTTCTTCAATGAATCTCGGCTGTTTTCGGAGCGGTTCGTGTAGGTTCGGCTCCTTGAGAAACAGGGTCGCTATTTATTTTTAAGAATATGCCAGGAAGAAAAGTTCAATACTTCTCTTTCCCGAAGGATAATGCAATGGTTTTGAAGTGGCTGGAAGTTTGCAGGAAACAAGACCTCTCCGTTATCAGTATAATCCCGTTGTTCTTTGTTTTTTTCTTTTTATTTCTTTTATTGAGTAAAGCCCTGTGTCCACGATGCTAAAACTCTGTTCGAGTTCTTGAATTCAGGGGAATGTGTATCCAATCAGCATGCAGTTTTTACGGAAAAACGGTAAATTGATTGGCTACACATTTCTTGGTCCGAGAATTCGGATCGAGTTCTAGCATCGTGGACGCAGAGCTTTAGACTTATTTCTGACTGTCTAATTCGTATTGGTTACGTCTTTGTCACGTGATTTCCAAATGCGCAACAACATACCTTTGTAATAACATTATTATAATCTAATATGTATATACTAATATAGGTATTATATAAAGTACAATATAATAAAAAAAAAAAAAAAAAAGAGACCAGACTACATTAACTTAATAAATCTTATTTATCTGAAATAGAGTAAATTTTATTATAAAATATTTTAAAACTATTCTCTTAAATCTTAAAACAAACTTAAAATTATTTAGAGCTTTACTATATTAAAATTTGATCAATTTCATGCAAATCATAAAAATACTGTATTAATATATGTATGTTAATATACATCATTATCTATACATGTAAGCAAATATTAACAGGATCTTTTTAAAGTTTACAGTAATATTTTTAACTACATATTAGGATTCAATTGCCTAATAATACAATTCGTAACAATCATGTAAACGATTATTCATATTAAATAGTTCAAATATAAAATTTTTATATCTTTTAGGTAGGTTTTTTACTTGTATTACAATTGCTCTAATTTCAACAGATATATTTCTACTTATATAAACTCATGCTTGTTTTTTAAATAAATTTTGCGCGATAACCATTTGAATCATGCTTTATGATTTTATATTATTTTATAATGGCATAAAAATATAATTATTTACAAATATAATAACATAATTATTTTTAAAAAACTTTATTTAAAAGTTATATATAAAAGTAATCGTTTATATAATCTTTTATATAACAAACTATTAATAAAACTAAAAATATAAGAATTGTTTGAATCTGAATCGAATAGAATCGAATCAGATAAGATTCGATATTTGACTTGGATTTGAATCTCTATGATTCGAATATAAACTATTCAAAAATTTCGAATCTAAGAGGTTCAAATACAAATCACATACATTGACTATGTAAAATTATATTTTTTCCGCTAATAAGTATTATAAAACTGATGAAAACCTTTTATTACTTACATACTGGAATTCAAATTAACAATAATTATGTTGTTAATTAAAAGTTACGTTTCAACGATTCGATTTGGTTCAGGTAAAACCTTGTCGATTCGAATCTGTTTAGATTCGAATAAAGAAATAAAGTTCGATTAGATTAGATTCAGCGTCAAGAAATCTTTCGTACTTCTCTAAATAGAACCCGGAGAACTGAGTATATCAAAAAGAGATTTTGCAAAGAATTTAAATTTTGTCAGCTAAAAGATGATTTTGCTTTCCATCTGTTAATATATCATTAACTTTCTTATGATTAACAAACAGTCACTGAATCAAGTCTACATAATTTTTTTAAATACAAATATTATGTTTTATGTACATATATATATATATAAAAAAGCATTTAAATGTTATTTGAGAAACTATAGAGAAGTATTAACGCAGATTTAATTTCGCCACTGATGACACAGTATTTTAATTCGTCTTTTTATCATTAAAGATTACGAAGATGTGACATAATAATACATTTTCATTTTTTTCAGTTTATGTTAAAATAAATGTATAACTGGTCTTATCTATCGATCACGTAAAAGAATGACATCGAATGCGTGCAATGTTAGTATAATCATAGAAGTGATTAGTAAGATATCCTTAAACACAATTTAATTTATATGTTTAATTAGTAATATACTAAAATTTTAGTTATAAAAAGTATATGGCGTTTCTACATAAGTAAAATTTAATAAAATGTATTTAATATTATTATTAATAAACAATTGTATATTTTTATTTATTCATATTATTTTATAAGTATTGTTCGCAATTTTGTAATTATTGAACAATTCTAATTTGAAGTAAAGTTTGAACCAGAAATTATTCGAATTATTCAAGTCTGAGGATATATTTAAACGTACAATCCCCCCCCCCCCCATTCCGAATACAATAATAGTAATGTAATATAATATTATTTATAAGCAATACACATATATGCGCGCGCGTCCGCACACGCACGCACACATACAATATTCTTGTTTCTAATTAAATCTTAATTTTCGCTATAATTTTCCTTGATGCCTCTACTTTGAATATTTGTACTTTTATTATAAGTGGTAAGATCAAATTAGTTTGTTTATTTCCTAAGTATTTCAATTGTTCGAATTTTCGAAAGCTCGAATATTTTGATCTGTTAGAACAATTTGACTTCATAATTTAAGGCTGTACATAAACTTCAATAATTGATAATAACGAACCATAAATTCGAGATATTATAGCATAATGAATATATTATATAGCAATCCCAAAATCGTAACTTTCGAAATTATCGTATATTTCATATATTTTTTATTTTATTAATATAATTATAAGTGATTAAAAAGTAATTAAACTTTTTTTATAATTATCTTGATACATTTTACTGCCAAAATTTGATTCATCAGTCATATACATTTTGATAAATAATACGAGATGATTATATTACAAAGACGGCAGTATATATATTTAATGAAATGAAAATAGAATTCTAACAATGATTATTTTTAATAGGATGATAATTTCAAAGACGTTTCATTGTTCCATTGTTTGCGTTATTAATGTTACATTATTTATTAATGTTACATTACCTCTTGCTTAAAATTAAAGAAAATATTTATCTTATTATAAAGAAAATCATGACAAGAATCAAAATTTTAAAAGGCTTTATTAAAAATAAATATTAGATATTTCTAATTATTATCTAGATATTTCTAAGAAATTGTGTTGATATGTATGTAATGTATGCGTGTTTACATACAATATATTTTCATTAAAATAAGATTTAGAAATGTATCTATTAATTTAAATAAATGTTGACATGTATATTAATTATCAGTTCTCAAAACTCATTGTTATATTTAAATCTAACTCAATATAATCAATGTTACATTGTTTGATTTAAATTCTCGCTTAATTTCATCAAGAGGAAATATTATAGAATGGATACTCTTAAAAGATTTTAAGAGGTAATTTCTCACATAAATTAAAAACAAAAACGTCATATAACCATATATTTAAAACGATTTAATTTCAAAGATACATAATGTCAAAGTTAAAACAAAATTCTTGCTTTCACAAAGTTCAAAAACTATTTTGGTTATTTTAAGTTTTCGTTTTGACAGAGAGAGAGAGAGAGAGGCAATTTATAAGAAATCATTTTTATCCTAAAAATATTTTAAAGTACTTATTATCCACTTTATATATCAATTATCAACACGCATTTCCATTGACAAAAATTATTTTTTCAAACTTAAATGAATTAATAAATTATAAATGCTTACAAATTTGATTTTTACACTAAAATTTCAAGGAATGTGCATGAAAATAGCTTTTTGTATGAAAGTATTTATTTTTAACGGCTAGAAGTAGAGCACATATTCTATTTTCCAATAATAAAGGTACAAATACATTGTATAACATTCATGATTATATACAGGGTGATTCAGTTCGAGTCGGCACGTATATATTCCTCATGAAAAAGTGAATCGAAAATATTAATAGCAAAATGTTGTGGCATCAACAGTTTTCAAATGATGAGCATTTAACAACTATTGATGCCACTTTTTTGCTTTTAATATTTTCGATTCACTTTTTCATAAAGAATATAATACGTGTAGACTGCTGCAGTTAAACTTAAATCACCCTGTATACGCATCTGTAATCATGAATAATATGAGTATATACGTATACACACAACGTATCCTATTTTAATGGAAACAGTGGAATGTCTCGAAAACAAAGCAATTGACAAAAAAAATTCAGAGAAAAGTTGTATGATAATTTTTCTTATATAATATATGATACTATTAATTATTCTGCATATAAAATAATTAAGATAAAGCTATGAAAAAATCGTAGTTTACGAAGATACTATACATATATATATTTGTTTCCTTTAAATGATGTATACACATGTTATAACATGATCAATTTAATTTTAATATTTAGTATTATGTTCCTATGAATTCATTTATGATTCTATATAAAACATTCTTCTTTCTCGTATTAATTTCAATATAATACATTTACATCATTTTGGATCTATCAATCTTTAGTGGCTTGATATGTTGAAAAAAAAGAATGTTTCCACACAATAAACTTGTAAACATTTATATTGCTGAAGAAGACTCTAAATCGAGTCAAAACGTACGATTCTGATGTAGGATTGGAAGAACTTACATTAAATACCAATTAGTAAGATTATTTGCGCTCTAATTACCGCGTTCATATTCTCATTTGTCCAATCACATTTGTATTTTTAATATAAAGAGTTCTTAGGAAATTTATTACTTCTGTTACAATTTAGATATTTTATTACAAGCTATACAACTTTTGTCTAAAGCTTCTTTTGGCATTTATATTTTAAAATATTTCGTAAACTACTCATTTTTTTGCAATTGTATTTTAATACTTTTAAAGAATAGGATGAATCAATTAATGTAAAAACAAAAAAATACGAAACAACTTTTTTGAGAAGTAACTGTGTTTTTTTTACACCGATTTATCTCATTATTTTGCATAAAAGTATTAAACAATAAGTATCTCAGTTCAAGTAACTATAAATATATACATGTATAGTATATACAAATTCTTATTGAATTATTTAAGCATTACTTTCCTATTTCCTAAGTTTTAAGATATAATTGCAAAAAAATGAATAGTTTATGAAATATTTTATATCTTATGTGCGCCAGAACAACATACAAAATATCTTATAAACTATTGATTTTTTGTTATTTCTACCTTAATATTTTTATATGCAGAAGAACTAGAATCATATCATGTAAAAAGAAATCATAATTCTATTTAAAAAATAGGAAGCCTTCATCATATCTGACCCTTAAAAAAACAAAAATTTTTGAAAATTATTTTTATCTATTGTCCTTTAAAAAAAATTATATAATCGTTAAATTAGACAATATAACTTTTAAATAAGATATCTTGTATATATAATTATAATGTACGTATAATTAAAAAAAGGAACATAATGCATTATATAAGATTACCTATTATATTTGGACTTTTTAAAATGTAAATTATTCCGAAATACAACATAAAATAAAATAAAAGTATAATTTTAATGTTTGCATAATTTTTAATCTATGTACACTGCCGACTAAAAGTTTGGAAATACCTTTGAAAAAATATGTATTGCTGATGTATACAGGAATTGGCATGAATTTCTTAGGAAATTTATTTCTTTACTTAATTGAAACATAGTATAACAATGTATTACAACAAACACAAAAAATGAAGAAAAAAGGTATTAATGACATCAGATTTTTTTTTCATCAAAGAATCCACCCTTGCTTTTGATAACTGCTGTCACCAACCGTGGCATTCTTTCAACAAGTTTATCCAAAGTTTCCTGTTCCAGGGAAGCCCATGCCTCTCTTAGCTTCTCCCATAAGTCCGCAGCGGATGTTGGACAAGATGCTCTTATTTTTCGATCGAGATCTTCCCACAGAATAATAAATTGCTAAGTATAAACTCCAATTTTGTCGATATTATCAAAACAAAAACAAATGGACTGATGAAAATTTTATAGTTCATGTTACTTATAGCAGACAATTTTACCCTCACGTCACCGGCAAAGGTTTGATTCTGTATCAATATAAGTAAAAAGATTTTTTTGGTGGGCAAAACTCTTAGAAACATACACATTTTCAAATTCGAACCAAGTGTTTCCAAACTTTTGGTCGGCAGTGTATATACTTTAACACAATCTTGGAATATTTTTTCAACTATTGTGAGAATACATAAATAATAAAATTAATAATCTGTATAATCTAATTCATTGAGAGACATTCGATAATATCGAATTCGTTCATTTATTGAATGTATATGGATCATAAAAAAAAAAAAGACAATATCTGGAGGCAGCGTAATTCCTTATTTCAAGATAAAAGACAAGTAGTAATAGATTTAATTAGTTACATCATTTTGTGATTATCCTTATAAAACGCGATATATTTCTGAAGTTTGTAGTCCTAATATAAAATATAGTGGAATGTTATTTCTGTAAAATGCTTGTAAAAAAAATTTCAGCATTTCCTTTTGACATAATATCGACATCAGAAAAAAACTATAGCAAAAAGTTTCGCTTGATATACCATATAATACAATCCTTTAATATACTGTACTTTATTCCTCTCTTTATCCCTGTTTAGTAGTATATTATAATAATACCTCCACTTTTTTCTTATTTCCATTATTCTGTATGAATTATATCCTCCAATTATTTCTTCATATATAAACCGTCACATTCGTATATTTTCGTAAAAAATTTATGCGCTAGTTTATTGTAATAATTATAATATAACTTTCTTATTTAATGTATTATACGATGCGATGAATCGTAGTAGAATTATTAGCGTTGTTTAAAGCCCTCAACTATTTTGATACTTTTTCTACTTGTCACAGAAATAAATTCCTTAACGATTTATTATTATAAGAGATAGGTCATTCCATTTCACTGTCCGAATATTCTATTTTCGTTGTAGTGCGAGGTTTTCTTGAGTATCTTAATCCTAATATGTCCGCAATTTCTTCAATATGTGACAATACCTGAGATAGAATACAATTTAAAATAATAAATTTTACAGTTTAAAATAGTGAACCTTTTGGTTCATTAATGTCAGGATTGGGAAAGTTACTTTTTTAAAAATAATACGTTACCGTCATTTTTTGTAAAAGATAATTCATCACTGACACACGTTACTAATTAAAAAAGAAATTATTTAGAAAGTAACGATTTGTTATTTTTTTATTTTCTTGTAATGCTAAAATAAAGCATTAAATTTTAAAGTTACATTATTTATATAGACAAAAAGTAACTTAGAAAAGATCGTGAATACAATGCTATATATGCATATCATAAAATATATATTGAGATATTAAGAAATAGACTGGAAGAGAGAAGATCGAGGAATGATATCAGAATATCAGGCAGGTTTTAGGAAAGATAGATCGATAATGTTTCTGTGCTAAACCACATAATTTAGAGAGAAAAGCAAAAAAAAAAAAAACGAGGGGAAGATATATAATGTTCATGGATTTGAAGACCGCCTTCGATAAGATGGATAGAGATGGAACTTGTGAGTAAGAGAGTGAACGAAGGAGTTGATTGGCAGAGAAAGAAGATACATATCATAGAGAAGATATATGAAAGAACGGAGATGGTGGTAATGAGAGCGAGACAGAGAAATATACGGAGAGATTCAGAACAAGACAAGAACAGTGACTATCATAATGCAGTCTAAAATATAAAGTATTTGTCAATTTTAAAACTTCTGTTTAAACAAAATATTTCTATTCACACACGCATGCACGCACAATAAAAAATGATGCGATCTATTGAGCAGATATAAAAATAACAGGCAATTAAAGGATAAAAAAATAATGACTGTGTGTAATTTCATTATTGTTACTATAAAAATATAACGACGTTACCATTATCATTATAGACAGAACAAAATAACAAACAAAATAACTGTTACTGAAAAAAAATAAGTGATAGTAATGACGTCACAAGTAAGACATTACTTCCCAACCCTGATTAATTTTACTTACATAATCTAACTGTTCCTTTGTGTGTGCAGCGGAAAGGCAAAATCTAATTCTACCTTCCATTAATGGCGTCGCTGGGAATCCAACACCAACGGTTGCAATGTTACGGGATGTCAAAGTACGGATCACTGTACTGTGTTGAAGATTGTAAAAAGAGAAAGATGAAATGGCAAATTCAAACAGAAATAGATCTTAAAAATAATATTTTAACTTACCCGATCTTAGAAAATAAGTAAACTAGCATAGGCACAACAGGCGAATCCTCGTTTCCGTAAATTATAACTCCGATTTGATTCAATCTACGTCTAAAGTATCTCGTATTCCTAGCTAACTGTTTGATACGTTTTTCACCAGCATCTGTACCGTCCTCCCCGGTTATAATTCGCATCGACGTGATGATTTGTTGCGTAACGGGAGGAGACAATGATGCTGCGTATGTATGCGCGTGACCATATATTCTTATGTGATTTATCAGTGCCTGAAACATATATTTGATTGAAGATATACAGATATTTAAAATGCGAAGCTGAAGAACATTAAAAATATTACTTTTGTTCCGGCTATATATCCGCCTGCCGAACCAAAGCTTTTCGTGAATGTTCCCATGAGTATATCTACTTCGCGCGGGTCAATACCATAATAATCACAAACTCCTCTTCCGTGTTTCCCTATAGCTCCTGTGCTGTGCGCTTCGTCCACATAGAGGTAGGCCTAATCAACAAAAAATATTAATATTAATCGTAATGAAAATTTGGGAAAAAAGAAAGTGTGATTAATGGTATGCGACAGTCGCACGCGCATGCAAAATAATGACAACATTGTTTAAAAAAAAAAAAAAAAAAAAAAAAAAAAAAATTTTTACTTTCTCTTTCGAACCGTAACCACTGGAACAACCGCTTCTTTAAATCAATCCTCTTTTTCTTCCTTTCGCTCTTTATAAAGGACATAGCAATATATGGGGGAGCAATACTTTAAAGTCGCAACAATATGTTCAATATTCCAAAAAAAGTATTATATTGAAAAAAATACCTCCATTACATACTAGTGTGTAACTCAGAGTGTCATTCACACTTCCAAAACTTTTACTTCGAATTTGAAAATACTAAGCGATGTAGGTTTAAGAGTATATTATAAATATTATTTTAAAACAAAAGAAGTGTTTATGTTTTAAAAATTAAACAAAAAGAACTAAAATATTATGTAAAACACATTATATATATAATATATAATATTAATAAATGTAAAAACATATTTTTCGTAATTATATTAAATGTCTAGTAGCTTTCTCAGTAAGACTCGTAGGTAGATAGAGCAGACTAAACTGAATCAAAAATTCTTTCACTATTTTGAAATTTTTATAACTTTTTTAAATCATCAACTATATATTACATCAATATCGCACCCATACAACATAAATTTTTATTAATTATAGATCTTATATTAAAAACCTCAATTATCATTTCATAAAAATAACACAATATACAAATGAAATGTCAAACAATATGCTGAATTAAATCATAGAAAGTTACGTACGTACTCGTATAAGGGATAACAGTCATCCAAAGAATATAGAACTGCACCTTATATTGCTAAAGCGTTATTGATACTACTTCGTTAAATGCAAGAATAAATTCTAAGGGAAAGAAATTAAAGGTGCTGGTGTCGCAAACGAAAACGCAACGGAGATACATGAGTTTATACATGCATCTAGGTCAGTTAGCCCCCTCTACGTGATTACTGTATTATATGTTCACACGTTTGTTCTCGGAAACAGTACATTCAAAGTTTTTAATGGAAATTTTATATAATATGTTTACTGCGATTTTGTTCAGATAATGATCTCAAGATGTCAATTCTCAGAATAGTGTAATCAAGATTACTTTTACGAACTTTGTATTTCTTTTTTAGCTGTAACATCTCTGGTAAGTGGACGATTGAACCCTCCATAGAGTAAACACCTTCGACAATGATAACTATCTTCTTCCAAGGTTTGCCAGTCTTCGGTTGCCCGAAAACAATAGCTTTCTTCAAACATTCTTCCAAATGTTTTACACCTGTAATAAACAATGACTCTGTTGTAAAAGAAATAATTGTATGTGTTGTTGTAAATGAGTGTTGCGTAATATACGTACTATTATGCTTGAAGATCTGTATAACTGCACCAGATAGTCGTAGTCCGAGAATAAGCGATGCATGATTCTTCTCATCGCTAAGAACTAGGCAGTCTTTACTGACCAAAGAAGGTATATTTAAAGAATTCGTGGCAAATCCCATTCCAAATACTATGGCGTCTTCAACTCCCAAAAATTTTGCAGTCAATTTTTCGAGCTCATCATGTATCGGCATAGTACCTTAATGCAAAAAGATTCGTTCAATTCTTTTTTATTACATATAAATCTAATTTAAAAAAAGTAAATATACATTTTTTCAAATAAATTATGACAGATTAACATTGTTAAATTAGAAATTAAATTTTTCAACAATTTTCAAATTCGAAACTTTCAATTTTTAAAAGTTCATCTATAAATTAGTTTGTAAACATAATAATCATAACACATTAAAGATATTATGTTTCATTACGAATATGTATTATATTTTAAGTTGCGTTCGAGAATACACATATAGAGTGCTTTCACGTATCTATCCTTGTCATTCACTAAATGTTAAACAAGGATGAATTGATACTTGGTGGCACTCAATGTATATTCCCAAAGCATTATTTTCCATATGATTGTCGCTAGAAATGTATAAACTATACGAATAGAATT
Source organism: Cyphomyrmex costatus (assembly GCF_001594065.2). NCBI lineage: Eukaryota > Metazoa > Arthropoda > Insecta > Hymenoptera > Formicidae > Cyphomyrmex > Cyphomyrmex costatus. Next base: position 114,168 of record NW_017275218.1, read on the forward strand.
GAATCAAATCACGTAAGATTTGATTCGATTGGAATCTCTATAATTAATCTATTTTTCTTAGAAACAGAATTTATGTACAATTATGTTATAGACTCGATTAACATTTTTAAATATTTTATTATGGTTCCATCACTTGCTGAAGGAAATTAAACAATAATATCTAAATAATAATTCTTTCTCAGGTTATTTACCTAATTCAAGCCGCGTACTGCAACTGGCACAACCAAACTTCCGGAGCGTTTTAATACTCTCGTCGGCGCACTTACCACTCGCTTCAGCAAACCCTAAATAATTGTAAGAGCCCAAATTTATACATTGTGTTTCAGTTCCAGTAAATCTGTCAGAATTAAAAAAAATAGGGATTTCAATTTTATCGATATATGGTAATTCTGGCTTTCGTACGTAGTCAAACATACTGAAATGTCCATCCATAATCATGAGTTACTCGATCTTTTAATGTAACTCTTGCACCAGGAACAGAACAAATCGGCCTATTCCAACAATCTCTGACTCTTCTATAGACATACTTGAGATAAAATTTCTCGAAATTATCATAGAGCGGAGCATATCCCTAAAAACACATGCTCACTATAAAAAGATATTTAAATATTTTGTACAAAATAAAATGTAATTGTTCATACAAAATTAACAAATACAAGAAAATATTTTTTATATACATTTGTACAAAAAAAATTGTTAAATTTAATACAACAAATTCTATAATACATAATAAAAATTATTTCTAAAGTATACAGAATAAATAAAATTTCATAGGACATCTTTTTAATTAATATCGTGAAATTTTCTATACGTATATAATACTTTTATTGATCATTTTCGATATTTTATAGGAATCTTAATGTTCTTATTAAAAATTTTTTTTTTTTTTTTTCATGTGAACTCATTAATATTTAATAAAATATAAATGATTGCCGTACTTCTCTATTTTTTTCAGTGGCAATCTTCGGAACAAAGAATAGTTGATTAATAAATCCCAGGAACATGAGAATATAAAAACCAAAGTACGTAAGCGCCGCTGTGATGAATGGAACTTTTTCAAAGGATTCTTTTGACCGTGGTGCTTTTTGAAATTCCACTTTTGTTGGACCATGGACAGACTGCAATAAATTTCTACGCTGAATGACACAATCTATGAAAATATTATTGATTGATATCTGCTCAAATTTTCAAAACGTAACGGTTAAAAAGTTATAAAATTTATTCTTTTTTTTTTAATTTCCTTTACTTTTTATTGCTCGTATATATTCCTAGTCGAATCTTATACCTAAGAATTCCTTAATTTATCTTTAAATGCCTCTGTAGCTAATAAAACAATTCATATATAAAGCATCTAAAGATAACTTAAAAAAGCCTTAAATATTGGCTTGATTATGAATCTGGGCATAAGTATATAATCTCATTAAAAATTTCTCCAAGCATTTTTTTAATGGAAATTTAAAATACAATAAATATGTACAATTATGGGTTTCATAATTTTTTCTTTTTTTTTTTCTTTTTACACCACCGACTTTATACTCCATTAAGGATAAAAAATATTAAAGCTATTCGTTTTAAAAATATCAAGTTTAAAATAGTATTGAATAAAAATAAAAAAACATTCATATAATTTATAATACTTTGTGTAATATGTTGTCATTATTTTATTTTCAAAAAATATTACAAGAGAATAAAATAAACGATATTCAGTTTATTAGCATCAACTAATTCACAACAAATATTACACACAAAATACATGGTATTACGCGAGATATTACGCAGGGATGGGAAGTAACTCGTTACTTGTAACGAAGTTACAGTTAGAGTTACTTTTTTCAGTAACTGTAACTTAACTTCGTTACTTTCCATCCATCTGTAATTATAACTTAACTTTCCACCAAATGATATGCCAGCTTCACATGCACCTTAACTTAAGTTACATCTTTTAAGTAATTAGTAACTAATTTAATAGTTACTTTCATAGTTATTTTATATATTTTAAACTTATTTGTCAATTTAGGGTACGGTAGTGTCCACTTGGCGCTACAAATGTTTTGAAACATTTAATTAATTAGAAGAAAAAGAAATTTAATTAAAGCGTTCAATGAACTCTTGTACAATCGCGGACGCTGAGGTTGTAACACTTTTTTTCACCCCTATTAAACTGGACCCTCCACCAGCGAAAATCGAAGTGGCAATGGGTCAAAAATTTAGTGCTTTTTAGCTGCCCAAGAATTAATTTAGTTGCTCCAGCCGTTTAGCAGCATTTAAAAAAAAAGGGGGTGGGTCCAAGTTAATATTAAGCTGGACCCCCCATAATAAAAAAAAATAGATACAGTACCGCTACAATGAAATCAACCACATCAGATTTAGTTACTATTTAGTTGCTCCAAGATAGTATCGCAAATTAATATTTTTAACGCAAAATCAATATTTGCGAGCGCGATTTCTTCATCCGTACATTGGGCGAGTTCAAGACGGCAAACGTACCTAGCCGCTTTGCCGTCTAAATCTGGTGTGGTTGATTTCATTGTAGCGGTACTGTATCTATTTTTTTTATTATGGGGGGATCCAGCTTAATATTAACCTGGACCCACTCCCTTTCTTTTTAAAATGCTGCTAAACGGCTGGAGCCGAACTAAATTAATTCTTGGGCAACTAATTAGCAACTAAAAAGCACTAAATTTTTGACCCATTGCCACTTCGATTTTCGCTGGTGGGGGGTCCAGTTTAGTAGGGGTCTTTTAGTTTGTAGAATTTTCAGAGCGCGATTCACTTATCTATCTATCGATACATATAAACGAGCGGTTATGTCAAAGTGATACAGAATCGAAATATACAAGGTGAAATCAAGAAATGTATTTTGTGCGACGCGAGTCTACACTTAAGATGTCGTCTTTGAAGATGAGCATCTTTAAATCAATTGAATTAGTGAAAGCCATTCGTTATAATCTCTCTCAGACAGTCATGAGTGCCTAAGTAAAATTGTGTAAATCTGTGATCATTTATTTATGTATACATAATTGCAATTATAAATACGTATTTATAATTAATTTATATTGTGTATTTGTATAGTATTTATAATATGTATTATACATACATATAATATTTTATTATATTTAGTTATATAACTGTATATTGTGTATATATCAAAGTGATACAGAATCGAAGTGAGATCAAGAAATGTATAATCTTGTGTGACGCGATAAATACTTAAGATATCAATCAGTCGAGTTCTACAGTGATTTACAACCTTCTCATACAAAATAAATATTTAACCCAATAAATAATCCAATGATTAATTAATTAATATCTTAAGTGTATCGCGTCGCACAAGATACACTTCTTGATTTCACCTTGCATACTGTATCACTTTAACAGCTATCATGACCGCTCGTTACACGTATCGATAGATGGTGAATCGCACTCTGAAAATGTTGCCGTATTCTGCAAACCATCGAAAAAAAAGTGTCACAACCTCAGTGTCCGCGACTGTACCTGTTTGGTCTATACTTTTGGATCTAATGGAATCCGCCAATCAAATGCAAAAGCAATGAACAGTTGTAATACTAAATGCACCTGATTATTTGAGCCGTTGTTTTACAAACGCAATCACGTAACCCATTTTGGATTAGTGCTGGAATTTATTTGCAACTTTTTTACCCGAATATAAAAAGAATTTTTTTTACGAAAAACATTGTATGTCTTTGCCACATAATTTTCTTATCTTTTTAAATAAAATTGTATAACATGTAAATCAGTTTTTTTTTTAAATTGTTCTAGGCTGCTCTAGATTACTCTGATGACTCCGTGTATACATCCTTGACTCCTTGCTTAATATTAAGTAAAACGATACATGAAGGCAGTCGAGTAACGTTTTAGAATGCAGCCCTAATGGTATCGTATCGATGTGCTACTAGTGAAAATTCTGATGAAAAAAAAAAAAACTTAAAAGTAATTTAAAATAATTTAAAGTTACTTTTTCAGTAATTGTAACTGTAATTGTAACGAATTACTTTTCAGAGTCAATAACTTGTAACGGTAATTAATTACTTTTTGGAAAACTGTAACTGTAATCAATTCTGCAGTTTGAGGGGAAGTATATAAATTCACACAAAATTATATATAAGAAATTAAAGATACAAGTTGGACTGTTATAGGCTTCGTATTCGTATTAGTTATGTTCGTATATTAACGGTTTTTAGTATTGAATATTGTAATTAATTACTTTTGCAAAGTAACTTTCCATCCCTGGTATTTTATGCAATAATTCCTTAAAATAAAAAACAACTTACACATAAATCTAGATAAAATATATCTATATGACAATCTATATGACTACCTTTACAAAAATTCATTGTTATTTTAAGCTTATATCTTATTTCACTGTTTTTAAATGCTTAAGACAGTGCACTCACAATAATACCATTCAAAGTTAGAGCTCGATGACGATACTGTTACTCACGTCAATCAGAGATCATTTTGGTTGCGCCTGTAGGCCGCACGCACGTATGTACACGCGAAAAAAAATAAGTACAAATAACGCAGCTCATTGTTAGGTACATTTATAAACTTCCTTCGATTCATATGACGCATTGACAAATGTTACAAAGGTTGCATTTTTACAGCTTTATGTTCCAAACTAAACAGTGAAAAATTTATCTTTTCACAATATTCGTCACGTATTCTTTTATCGCATGCTCGTTTTTTATTAACATATTACATTTAGACTCTATAAATAAACGCGACAATTTCATAAACTTTGTATAGACGACATATATAGAAAATACTATTTTTAACTGCTTATATCTTAATATTGAAATGATTAATCTTATTGTAATTACATAAAGACGTGTCAACGTCTTCCAATACAATGTACAGTTTCAATTTCAAGAAATTTTCAATTCGCGAGTGTACCATCTTAATGTGGTTCGTTATGAAACATGTATTTATGCTTAACTCTAAAAGTGCTGAAAAAATGTTTAGTGATGATATTTTGATATATTTCTCTATATAATTACTTATAATTTTATTATTCTAATTGAATGTCTTTAAAAAAATTTTTAACAAAAGTATTTGATATTTTTTATTGTATCAAACGAAGGTACACATTCATTTCTTGCTTTTCTAAAATATGACGGCTGATTCATTTGTGTCATGTCAAAAAAAAAAAAAAAAAAAAAAAAAAATAATCTATCTTCTTCATCTTGATGACGATAATTTCTCGTTTTATAATAATTACATTAAATTGACACATTTATTCAACTTTTCAATCATGACCAAGTCGGAATAGTACACGTGTAATTAATATACCGAATTTCAATTTCGTTTATCTTCAGCACGCAATATTAATTTCTTTACGCATTTTTTTACGTTTTATCTTTCTCGTTTATTGATTTTATTATATCTCTATCAAGTACTAGAATAATTGTAAAATGTACAATCTGTTAAAAAACACTTTTGATATTTTTATCACGTTCCAAGTCACAATTGCATCATCAGGATAAAATGCTACACATATCCTTTTTTTATCATTAATTATTGAAAAGGAGAAAATTGAGATATTTAAGGGCCGTTTATAAAAAAAATTTAACGCTATTTTACCTTCATGAATCTTATTTTACCTTTATCATTCATTAAACATAAAACAAAGATACAATGGCACAAATAGCGCTTATAGCATATTCCTAAGTATATAGCCTTAATATAAAAACTGTCATCTTAATCTAAAAAAATTGATTACAGCACTGCGATAGTGATTTCCGCGAGCGGATCACTTATCACATTTCATGGACAAGCAAGCAATAACCTCGTGGTCGCATCTCGAAGTATAACTTTGTCGTGTTTAAAAAAGCGAGTTAGTCGTCGTTCATATTCTATATTTTTAATGAGAAATCAATTCTGTGAATATGTTGATCATGCTTGTACTATACTATAAAATAATGTTAGCTAGCACTGTTACATACCAAGGCTGGAAAAAAAATACCCAGTTTTTTAAGCAGCCCAGTACAGTAAGTTTTATTGGATTTTATTGGGTTTTTTATTTTTTTAAATAAAATTTCATTATATGATATTTTTTCACTTAATCTTTAATTTATATAATTATATATGAGAAGAACAATATTTTGTAAAAATACTAATAATTTGTAAAAACATTAATGAATTTCAAATATAAAAACTCAAATATAATAAAAGAAAAAACTATTACATAAATATTCATGTGCGACTCGAATATATGCACAATGACATAATAAAAATGCATATGTGAGTAAACAGAAGTCACATTTTACTTTTAGATAGGTATCATATTTTATTACGGCTCATTCATAATTTTTTACAATATATATATTTTTTTCGTATCCTACGTATTAAATACATAATTCTCGTGTTATTTGAAGAGATAAAGTGAATATTTTAATATCCAATAATTCACTCACGTGATAAATATCCAATGATCGATGTATTTTTTAAATATTTAGTAAGTATAGCTTAGATTTGCATCCGAAGATAATTAATATCAGAAAAAGCGTCCTCTTATCTCTGCAAATCCGTATTGCTGGAATTTGTCATACAGAAAACCAATAACTCAATCAGTATATAGCAACAAACCATTCTTTTTTTTCTTTACTGTAAATCGCTAATATAATATTAAATCATTTTGTAAAATAATTTGCGCCAAAGGTGTATTACTTACGACTTTTTAAAATTGTTAGGTAAATTTTTCTCATCTTTCTTTTTATCAAATACTTAAATTTTTTTCATACTTTTTTTTTATTAGTTTTGGCATTACCAATCGCGATTATCTTATAATTGTAGAAAAAGTTCGTGAAATAATTATGAAGTTGACGTCTCACTTGATGAAAACTGAGTTTATTTTCAATAGTTCTATATAGGCTAAACAAATATTTCCGGTCATTAAAGCCGAGAAAGATAAAGTGCAAAATGAGACGTCAAGTTCACGCAGTGCTCACTTTGTGACTCCAACGAAGATTCTAACCACAGTTTCTTGTTTCTATTATTAGGAGGGATTTTAAAAGATACATAATTCTAAAACGAGAATTTTGGCAAATTAAATTGTTGTTTCGATTTTTAAACAGTTTTTTTTTTTTTTTTTTTTTTTAAAAAATAGTGGAAATAGAATTATTGTCAAAAACTTGCATTTTTTTCTCTGTCGAGTATTATTAAATTTTAAACATACATACATGTCTACGAAATTAATAAATTAGTACCGATTTATCAATTTCTTACTCTTAATTACCTAAATTTTAACAGTCACGCAAACTTCCATAAGAATCAACCGTCTTTAATACTGTCGGTGCTTCTACTAAATTCCGAGTAATTTAACCTATAATTAATTTATCATAATGTCCGTAGTATTTTATTAATATAAAAAATATTATCAATTCTTATTGTCTACATACTTATTGTATGAGATAAGATAAAATTACGAATGATGAATTATATGCTATAAGCAATCTTTCCATTTGAATTAATAATATTATATTAATTTAAATTCGACAAAAGTTATCGTAAAAACTTGGACGGAACTATGATATATAATAATTATGATGATAATTTAATCAACTATTAATTTAATTAATTACAGTACCTATATTATCATATCATTTTTAAACTTTTAAGAGTAACAACTAAAATTTGGCTCTCATCGCATTGTCTGGACCATTTTATAAATTGTACTTTGATACGATATTATAAGAAACTAATAATAGACACTATAACTAGACGATTCATAAAGATTTATGGACTCTAGCTATTGTACCGAAATTAATATAATGTGTCAACCATGCGAGTGAGAGTATATAATTTATTATTTTATATATATTTTTTATAGTTTTAATTTTATAATTCCGTACATTATTGTTTTGTTTTAACAATTTGCGATTATTTTTTTCTGTAACAACATTGATAATGACCTAATAGAGGTCGAAACATCTGTTGTTAAATTAAACTATGTAATTTTAACCAAATAACAATTTTTATTTACTAACAATTGTATATTTTAACGAATTTTTGGCTCGTAGCCCTTTTTCATTATTTCTATATTATATTTTGTTACAAAATACATAGAATTACTAATTTTTCGATATCTTAACATGTAGAGAAAAAAATCACAAGCCGTAAGAAATTGACAAATCGATTATATAAATGTTAAGATAACGCTTGTTATATTTTAAAAAATAAGATATTATAAATTTCGGTATTATATAAACAAGCAAAAAGCAACGGATGACAATCTTTATTAAAATAATGTCATAATTTCAAAAAAGCGAAACGTTTCGACTCATACAAAAGTAGTCCTTTTCAGTCTCAAAAATTTACATAAATAGTATAATATTGTAATGAAATATAACAATTAAAACGATAAATCTATAAGGTGAAAAATGTTCTCTCTTTAGTCATCTCGTAAAACGAAAGAAAATTATCCCATAAAGTTGTATTATGAAATTTATCCGCATCATTCTATAATCTATGGAATCAATAATAAACCAAAAAACAATAATTTGTTTATAAAATTAATTGTAACAACTCGTCGACATGTAGGTCAAACAAAGAGAAAGTTGATCAGAAGGATAAAAGAACATAAATATAATATTAGAGGAGATTCTTCTTCAAAATTTTCGGTTTTATCTGAACATTGCACTCAATTTGATTAGATTAGAATAACGCACAGATCATGAGATATAGAATCTCACTATAATTCTTAGACTGATTTCAGAAATGCTTTTTATCAAAGAACAGGGGAATGTCCAAAAAGACACTGAAAAGTTAGACAATTGCTTGTTATGACCCTCATAATAATAAACATTTTCGACACTTTAAACAGCTAAATCATAATTTGCCTTATTCTTGTGACACCCAACATCTACGTGTTTTATTTTATTTTTCGATTTGAAGAAAGAGAATTTTATTGCACATAGAGCATCTAAAATTGCCAATACACTTTCAAATCCTTTTATTCTTATCGGTTTATTATTGGTTCCATAGAATCATGATGCGGATCATTTCATAATACAACTTTATGAGATAATTTTCTTTCGTTTTACAAGATGAACATTTTTCACCTTATAGATTTATCGTTTTAATTGTTATATTTCATTACAATATTATACTATTTATGTAAGTTTTTGAGACTGAAAAGGACTACTTTTGTATGAGTCGAAACGTTTCGCTTTTTTGGAATTATAAGATTATTTTAATAAAGATTGTCATCCGTTGCTTTTTACTTGTTTATATAATATCGAAATTCAAAATATCTTATTTTTGTTATAATCGATTATTTTTTTCACATTCAACTGGCCAATTTCTTATGCGTCGTCCACAATACACGGAGTAAGAAGAGCAAGAAACTGACCAATTATAGTCGATTATACATTCGATAACTGTGATTGGTCAATTTTTTATATCTGTTTTACAATAGAATCGTAAGCCATAAGAAATTGGCCAACCATAGTTGAATACGAAAAGAATAAAGATTGGTTAATTTCTTACAGCTTACGGATTGTGACCTATTGTAAAAGAGGCTTTTACTTCTTTACACCGTGTATTGTAGATAGACAGACGCATTACAATCAACGACCCTATTGTAAAACAAGCATTATTGTCGATGGCGTTATGTGTCATATTGCGCAGCTTTTTTACCATACAAATATTTGCATAACAAGACGATACGGTGTACCGTGTTCCAAAATTTACTGCCAGGATTGAAAATCTGTAATTTACATTATGTGCACTATAGATTTTCAGTTGTGGCAGTAAATTTTGGAACACAACCAATAGGGTACACAAATTGATGTACCAAAATATGTTGAAAGAAATGAAATCCTCAATACACATAACAAAAATTGAATGAAAATTTAGGTACCTTTATTAAAGAATAGTAAAATTGTGGGCTGATAAGAATCGGAGCTAATACAACTTTAATATGCACAAGTGCGCATTCATCAAAGTTAGAAATTTCTTTGTTTTTATTTCATCAATTGAATTGAATTACCGAGCAATTGAGCTAATCAAAGTTTGCATTGCATTTTTGGAAGCAAACTCTGTATACCTCAAAGCCACAATTAATGAAGCTGAATTAAGAAAGGAAGTGGAGAATGATCGTAACTAGCAACATTGATATACTTGACGGTCCTGATTGAATACGACTGTAAAAGGGCAACATGACGCGGCGAACGTGAGATCGAGAGTATAGGATCGTATAGCATCATTTGATCGCTTACTTACGTAGACGTGGCCGTTACTCGGCAGAGTGTAACCGTTGATTTTGCCGGTATCCATAGCGGCGTGCGAGGTTAAACCATTCCACAGGGTCTTCCCTTCGAGACTCGACGTCGACGGCGTTGTTTCGCCGCACGTGCCGATACGCAACCTCGTGGTCGTCGTCGCCCGATCATCCACACCGCCGATCCGATCGCTCACAGACAAATTCCGGCAATCGGATAACGGCGATTTCGCGCTAAAGTCACTCGAATCGAGTCGAGCTGAGAGCCAATAGAAAGATAGACAGGATGTCGAACGTGTCTGAACGTGTCGCGAGCTATACGTGCGTACTTGTCGCTACCACTCACTAATCTACGCTTGCCGAGTTGCCACCACCCCCGTCCAGCCGACTCCCCTACTCCAGTCGCGATACCAGACAATACGACGCATGCGCAGCCGACAGAGAGAAATCTGAAAGATTTAAAGGCCAGTCTACATAGAAGTCATACCAGAACGTTAGGTTAAGCTGGTTCTACACAGTTCTAGTTGTATTTTGAAATCAAGATTGGCTTGCAATGTAGAACCGGCTTTTCACGCAACAGAAGTCGTAACTATTATTTTCTCCATATTTCACTGTGATTAATTAATTTTCTACCCTACTCTATTGTTGTAAATCATGTATAAGGGCCTCTTTGGCCAACTTATTCTGATTAAGGGTACTCAAATGCTTCGAAGCTTTCGACTGACCAATCGAAAGAAAGAATTATACCAATCAAGAAATGCTTCATAGCATCAAATTGCAAAAATTTAGTTTTCACGTTGATAATCAATCCGAGTTGGTTGTCATCGATTAGCGTTAATCGGAGTTGGTAAGAAAGCTCGTCTACATAAAAGTCGTAGACTGATAAACATTTGTCGTACGACAAAAATTTTTTGTAATTGCAGTTTAATAGAAAGAGCAGGTGTTGGAAAATTAGGCGAGTTCAAGCTAGGTCCCGCGCTTACCGAGCGATCGAATATGATTGGTTGGATCCATAAGTAATATGTTCATTTGATCGACGAGCAGGCTAGCCGCTTTGTCAACTTGTGCCTATTCTTTAATATAATTGGTCTTGCTCTTAGTTCCTCCCTGGATCAAAATGTATAAACCAATCATATTGAAGAATTTTACAACACAAGGCAAAGCTGCTAAAACTTAACAACTCCGATTGATTTAATCGGTCGATTAACCCACTGGAATTATCGCATCAAACGAAATGACAAATACAAAATTGGTCAATGGGAACGGCTAAAATCGGAGGATTGGTATAAAAGTTATCCGAAGGAAGTAAACTACTGCTTGGCCTTTATCCCAAATAGCACATATTTTAAGGATATTTTATATCAACAATTAATTTTTATTATTTTGAGAATATTCTAAAAATGTCATAAGATATACTCAGAATGTTTCTAATTCCACTCATTCTTGTTTATAATCAAAATATCTTTAAATATTTATATATGTAAATATCCTAAGAAAACATCATACTACCTATATTAGGAATTAACTACCTCCTTCTCTCACTTCGCGCGTTGTATGCGATTCCAGGGTATTCTGCCCTCCCTCCTCCCCCCAAAAATAATATAATCCAACCCACATGCTGCTCGCTTTGCGTACACTTTGCAACGCAAAGCAAATGTCTTGTAGTATATTTCTCTAGTATAATGTACCAGTTAGTGGTTAATGATATGTATAACTTTAAATAAATTTATTGTCTATAAAAATTTAATTACAAAAATTAATTTAGAATCGTACGTACCATCAAAAGCTTTATATTTAAAATGTTTTATCACTTTGTCCAACAACTGATTCATGTCCATTAACTTACGTTACTTTGGAAAAATAGGAGTCCTGTTGGCGAAACGGACGGTGACAATCAAATGCAACGGCTACCGTTTAATTCGACATACTTGGACATGGAAGGGATGGACAGCGTCCACGCGATTGGTTCACGCGCTACGTTCATTGGAACGGGAGAGGGCAACCCCTTCGTGAGGGAAGTACCGAATCTACCCGTCTATGTCGATCGCATCAAACACAACCTTCAAGCAGTTTCAAGCAGTGTTTGAGCTGAGTAGGCTAACATTTCAATTTTGCCGTTTCACACAGTTCGCTGCAGTTCGCTGCAGTTCGCGGCAGTTCGCGGTCGAGTATTTCCAGTTTCTACCCTCTGCTGAGGTTTCGCTCTTCGCAACTCTTCGCCTGTCGCGCTCCCTGTTCGCGTCTCAATTCCATCAGCTGGTCAATGAGTAAGTATAGGTACAGTTAATAGTATTTGTAGGCGTTCGCGTATTTTTTGTGAACTGCGGTGACTAAAGGCAGTGGTGGTGAGTCAGGAGACGGCAAGGACATCGGATGTGCCTCACTGAGAGTTGTTGGTCGACAGCACCAACAACAGCGGCGGCAGGTGGGAGTAGTGCCGCTCCTTGTATCTGACTTTTATGGAGAGTAGGGAGCGTCGCGCAATATTCCGCGCAACCCAGCGCAACCGACATCGTGTGGGGATCGAAGCTCTAACGGCTACTGGCCAATTCGTGTAGATCCAGTGAGTCATCGCCTAGCACGCAAATCGCTCTTATCTCTAGTAAACCGAAGATGGACCCGCGGCGGATTCAGGACGACGTCCTTCTCAAGAGGGATCACGATTCCGTTGACGATTTTGAGCATCTCGGCCACGACGGCTCTCCGGACGAGCGTTTGGAGCAGCAGCAGCAGCAGCTTCACCATCAACAATCACCACCAGCTCAGCCAATTGACACGCCACGTGTCGACGATCTACTGCACATCGGTGATTCCTTTCAGCCGTTGGACTCGTTATTGCCCAGCGCGCTTCTTGACACCGAAGCAAAACCCGTACCGGCGACCCCGCCGCCTTCCGCGGACTTCGACAAGTGCGCGGCCATGGCGCAGTCGTCGGATCCTTTCCAGCAGCCGCTGGACCCGGTCGATTCCAAGCAAGTCAGCATGACATTCGTCGAGATCGAGCGATCCTATCAACAACGACTTCATGATCACGACGACGTATACTATGACGATGACAACGAGCAGGAAGAGATACTTCTCCAACCACCGTTGTTATCGACCTCGACTACGGCTATTCAACCTGACCCTCTCCTGTCATCGTCGATGAAAGCTGTTGACAGCAAAGCTCCGTTCGAGGAGCGCGAGGATACATTGTTCACCGATTATGGGAAACGTGATGTCATTCCGTTGAGTAGTTCCAATACCGATGATTTTATGCAAAACATCAGATCGTCGATGCTGCCGGCACCGGAAAAATCACCTCTCATTGACTTTCTCGGTGAATCGGACAGTGAATCATCGAGGGAGAACAAATTTAAGAGTATTACGGATGATGACTCATGGAACGTGATGGAGAAAATAGACACGAAGCGGGAGGCATTCGAACCGCCAACGAAACCGCTGCCTCCATTACCTAGGGAAGCGCAGCTCCTCGAGAAGGCACATCAGGACGTGTACGAAACATCGAGTGACTTCTTAATCGCGGAGACTACAAAACCGTCACAGCCGCCAGCCGATTCGAAGAAGGAGAGTATCAAACGGCGCGAAATACCAAAACCCAAAGAAACCGTCTCCTCTCGTCCAACTAGCAAGAAGCAAGAAATCGAAATCGCACCAAAGGAAATATTCCGAGATATGGGATTAGGTGAGTGAACTTTTCTCTTCCATTTTCTTTTAGGAATAAACTTACCTACGCGAGACTAAAGCAATTATTGACTGAGAACCATCAATTCTACATCTCTATAATCTTTACAAAATTAAACTTCACACATACTTGTCGAATTTCGCCTTATTACAGATTAATAAATATTCTCTCAGTTAACGATTTTATGGATATGATATTAACGTTATTTACATAAGATGGGGTGCTAATTTCTATTTTATTTATTTATCTTTAATGTCATTTTAAATCAATTGTATATATATCAAGCCCTTTTCAGTTTTTTTCATTTGATTCTAATAGGAAATTAAACAGAAGACAATAGTTGCACAATATTGCATATAATAATGAAATTAAATTAAATTAAATTTTTTATGTAAATTAAATTAACAATGTCAAAATTACTGTAAAAGAATTGGAGAAAAAAACACGGATTTTTTATTTATTACGGAGAAGTTGAAAATTATAAAATTGTAGAAGAAATGATAGCGTAAATCTAGTCAAAGAAAATTTCGTACAGCTATAATTGTGAATAACGTATTTGATTTTCGTCAATCTTGACGAGAATATGTTAATTAATTTAGTGCTGATGCACGAACTCACTATGCTTGGAAGTACTTCCGCTTGGTTACAACGTCTACGTCATATTCGCTTATAGATATCTTTCGTGTGTTGTGTACACGATTAAAATAGCTGTAACCTGCGTATTTTTTTTTCTACATAATGCTATGCTCTAATTAACAACTAAGAAATAATCCATTTCATGAAGGGTGTCGACGCGCGGAAAATTGATATCAGCACTCGCAGAAAATATTTCTATACTCAATGCTAATACTCCAAGATCTAAAACAAAATAAGATCGACATCGAGCCAATCATATTTATTTTTCAAAGTAGAATATTTTAATCTTAAACGAAAAATTTTAAAATTTAGAATAAAGTATTCTTGATGTTAGCTCACATTAATTTTCTTAATAGAAAAATTTAAGTTTGACACAATATTCTTCGTTTAAACATTTTTATTCTATTCCTACGGAAGGAATGTTTTATTTATATTTTTCGGTAATGAAAAACTGAGCTCAGCCGAACTGTAGGGATCTCTTGTTCCACGTGTCTCTTACCTAACTCGCTACACCACGAGAGCTTCGCTGCTTTGATGTTGTAGAATTGCGCGTATATAACTGGATAGACTTATTCTATAATAAATGTAAGAATATATAAATTTCTAAATTTATACGTGTGTTATACTTGTTTTCAAGATAAGATGTCGATCTTATTTTATTCGAGGATGTATAAGAATCAAATTATCGATCTCTTTTTAAAATAATCTTAATTTTATAATGTATAGGGTTGAACTAAGATGAAGTACGTCAAGAACATTTTTTTCTCCTCAGTATTAGAAATCCTGTGACTGCTTCTCTTGACACCGATTGCGTTTACGAGATGTGGATCGTTTGACGGTCTTTTTGCTATTAATATGTTATGGACAATTTGAACATAGTGAAATACTATTTCAATCGGTCATTCAATCGTTTGGTGAACAAAGATTTTCTTCAAAATAGCTCTTTTACTGTATATCTATTTTGCGTTTTAAAATATAATAAGATAGATTTTTAATACATAAGCTTTGTACAAAAAAGGGCTGAATCATATAGCTGAAACATGTAATGTTAATTCGTAGATCTGTTAAAGTAAAGTTTATTTTTTTATTTTAGTATCTTAGTACTTTTATTTGAATATTTGATAAAGTGTTTATTACACTCTTATCAGTACTCTTGTATTACATAACTGTTATTTTTAAATTAAGAGTCTTGTACTTAACTATTATTAGAAATCCTTTCTGTGAGGGCACTAATTGCAAGTTCCAGTTGATTACGAAGTGATTTATAATAATAACAAATCAATATCGGTAAAAATAACAATCGTGTGTCAACGACTTTTGTAGGAAATTGGAATTTGATAAGCCTGTTTATTTTGGCTGAATTTTTGCATCAGGTCTCATCTTTTTTCCTTTTCTCTTCTGGAGAGAAAAGGAAGAAAGATGAACTAGTGCAAAAGTTTAGTCAAAAAGAACAGATCTTATATTGGATATGCATCTTTTTGGCGATAATAGCTGGTTAATCCTTTTTGAAAGAAACTATCAATTATCTTATGTCTACAATAATTAATTAATTATGTTTTAAAATTGTATAATATTATTACTAAATTGTATTTAAGTTGCTTAACCACATAAATGTATGCCTAAAGAAAATGATTCGGTTTCTATTATAAAGATACATATAAAAATACGATTGGATAATTTTCTTTATGTAAGTATATCATATGTTTATTGCAAGTTTATCTGGATATACCCATAAGAGCAAAAACATAGTGTATAACGCATAAAAAATATAAAAGCCGATCAAAATTTTTTTTCATTTCTTTCTCTCTTTACAAAATAAAAGACTCTAATTGGTTGATTTCTTTATATAGTACTTTATATGTATAAAAGATCTTGTCCCAATCTTAAGTCACCACGAACAAAACAACATAAACTGCATAAGCGTAACATTAAGACCACTGGACTAATGAACATCTGGCATAAAGACATCATATCGATTTACATAAAATGCTCATTAGTTCAGTAACCTTAAGAATTGTTGTTTTATATACTGGTCAAAAACTATTAACTTGTCTAATTTACACAGATTTAATCCATATCAACACTATTAAATCTGTAGTGTCAAATTTAACTTAAGCATTGTTCGTTTTGTGTGTTAGAAGCTGCTAGAAATTGCTCTGAACGATCCCAGCGTACTTTAGTGCGATCCATTTCACGCTGTAAATGCTTCAAAGTATTTTTTGATTAATCAATTTGTAAAATTCTTTCTTCTAATTGATCAACGAAGCATTTGCAGCATTAAATGGATCCACATCCAAGTACGCTGGATTCGTTTGGAGCGAATCCGAGTAGCTCCCGAGAGACAAAACGAACAGTAATTTAATGTGAGTTACCACTCCTACTAAATATATCGTTATTTTATACTAAAAATAATATGGTAATCAAATTTAACACTAGATCATCATGTCAATTTGACACTGTAAAATGTCAAATATAACTATTGTTTTAGTATAATATAATGATATATCTGAGTACGCGAGGAGCAATGGTGACTCACGTTATAGATTAAATTTCATACTATAGATTTAACAGTGCAGACAAACTTATAGATATATGTATATGTCGCGTTATAAACGCATACATATATAAAGATAAACGATTTTTTTAAGCAACTAAATTTCCTCATTGCCTAAATCAAATCATACTGAAAAAAATCCTTTTTTCAAATATTTTAATAATGCAAAAAAATGTTATACTTAATAATGAAAAAATTACATGAGAGAGAAGATTACAGTTTATTATACTGTAAAAGCTTTAAAATATTCTCTCATAATTTCCGAGTTATAAATAAACCTTTATATATGTAAAAAGTGATGCGATTTCGGCAGCCTTATTCTATGAATAATAATACCTATGAATAAACCCTATGAATAAGTCATTTGAAAAAATAATCTGTACTGAAAAAAAATTTTTTTCATTAAATACGTTACATTGAAATTAAATACTTTAACTTAAATAAATATTTATTTCGATTAGAAAAACATTTAATTTTACTTTATGAATTATTTGAATAAAGAAATGTTATTTTTTGAGTTAAATATGTAACATTTAAAAAAAGAAAGTATTTTCCTAAAACATAATGACATTTAATAAAACTAAAAAAATAGTATATTGAAGAGAATGTTTTTTCAAACAAATAGTTGAACACAAGAAATTGTTTATTACTTTAAATAATACGATTATATATTTGAATAAAGGAAACGAATGTAATTGACAGTATATCAATTTGAAACTAAAAAATGTATTTTAAAATTATATGTGTCTTTCATTGGCTGCAAAAAAACGTTTTTAAATTTGTACATTACTGATCGGTGATAAAACTTTTGCATTCTGAAGTGGCCTATATACCAAGAGTCTATTGACTAGGAAAAACACAATCTATAAGCCGCGTTAGAATGCGAAAGTATTATCAATGGGGTCGATAATGTACCGAACCTAAAAACATTTTTTTTACGGCTAGTACAGACATGTAATTTTAAAACATAATTTTTAACTTCAAATTAATGATGTTAATTGCATTCATTTTCTTAATTTAAATATATTGAATGATTTAAAGCAATAAATAATTTTTTTGTTTTCGACTGCTTGTATTAAAAACACATTTCTTTCATTATAATAAAAAACAAATTTTAAATAAATATATTTGTTTTAAATAATTTAATATTTAATTTTAAACACATAATGATATCTTTGAGTAAACAAATTTAAGTAATTCATTAGATAAAATGAAACTTTTTCTAAATAAAATAAATATTTATTTAAAGTGATTTAATTTTAATACAATGTATTTATAATATTAAGTAAAAACAAATTTTTTTGTCAGTATAAATGTATAAATGAGTAAATAATGTAAATATTTACTATAACAATATATAAAGTTTAATTTACAATATTCAATAAACATTTGTGATTTATTTCATTTGTTAATCTTGATGTAATAATATTTGTTTTTTATCTTAAAGATACATATATTTTTCTTTATTCAAATAATATTTTGCTAAGTAAAATAAAACGTTTTTCTAAACAAAATAAATATTTATTAAAGTTAAGTATGTATTTAATTTTAATGTAATGTATTTATGTAATTAATACAGACAGATTTTTACGCAATTCGACATTTAAGTTGCGAACTTTGATTGGATACTTATGGTTATCGCAGCAATTGTTTCTGCACGTTCTGCAGAGGCGTTCTCATGGAACCTTTTTATCCTTGTTGTTTATCAAATGTTAAACAAAGACAAATAATATTTGCGAATATTATGAGCATAAAGTATAATGCATCCTACATAGCTCAGTGTTAGAGCGGAAATTAGACTCACAGAATTTTTGGTTCGCATTCCGTGTTTTCGAAAATAATAAAATTATAAAAGCAATTGTAACTAATAACATTTATATAAAACAGTTGTCACATACCAGTATATAAAATATCATTTTTAAAAATCTTATATTCATTTAACAATTTAGGTAAAATTAACCTTATCATTTAAAAAGATTTAAAAAAAAAAAATGTTTATTTTTACGTTATCATCTTTTAATTTGCATAATATAATATACTGGAATATTCAAATAAATATTATATTATTGTTTGTATTTAAAAAATTATTTTTTTAATTATTGAAGTTTTTTTGAAATTAAGATGTTGTTTCATAGTGTATAAGTTTTAATAACATAGGTTGGAAACTGTCAGAAAAGAAAAAGATTATACTTCCAGTAATTTATGCAGTATACATATAATATTATTTATAAACACATATAGAAAATTAACAAAATATTTAATATGAATAAATCAAATTCATTTAAGTTAAATACTTATTTGTGAAGTTATTTCTTCATAGAAAATTGATTCTTCGTAAATATTTGTGGATAAACAATAGTGCGTTTTCAAACCTTTTCGATTCCCCTTTGCTTTTGTTTGGTTCTTGAACGCGATTAATAAATGACGAAATAATTTCACTAAAAATGAAAGAAAAACGTATCCACGAACTCACAATAGTAAAATAGCATTCAACACGAAGTTCTGTAAAGACTAGACATAGCTCGACGACTTTACTGTACTGTTATTATACTTCGGAAACATATTTTTAACCCCACCATGGCATGAGAAACATTTTTTAACCCCACCATATGTCCCTTTTTATCTTCATTGATCATAGTTATCATTCAACGCATGACTTCTTTAAATTATGTCACTTACATCTTGTAATACCTTGTCGAGATATTTATATTTCTACTTTTGCTATTTAAAAAAAATTCTTGCGAACTTTTTAAATACATATTTTAAAATACATATTACGTTATTAAATTTTTTAAATTGCGTTATACATACGTAATACCCGCCGCCTGTATATGTATAATTACATTTTTATTATGCAATTAATCTGTAATTTATTTTTTGTTTCTTAATAATTAAAAAAGTGTTTATTAATAGATGATATAGCTAAGATATTGAATGTCATCAAATAACAGATATATATAGTCCCATCGCAAAGAAATGGTCATAATTCGTCGCATTACATACGACGTGCAATGTTATTTTAATCGAGTGTCAAGACCATGACCATCGTGAAATTGAGAATTTTTTCACTTATCAACGACGACAATAAGTCGTGAAATACATATAATAAAATTGACGTTGAATATATGTATTGTGATTACAGATGTAGCTTTAAATAGAATTTATGTATCAGTGTGTGTTACAATATCTGATTATCTATCTATAACATTTGTATATTTTTATTTAAATATACATATATTGTATTTTTTAATCATATTTAACCCTTCAAAAAAGTCACACAATGATTACACAATGAGTTAACCATTTTTTAAATGTTACTAAATCAATAGTATTAGTAGTCGTGTCGAATAAATTGCTAGTCGCTCACCATTTTAAAATCATTTAATATTGAAGTTAAGTTTCCAATTGTGTGTGTGAAATTAATTGTTTTTTTTTTTTTAATAGTACACATTAAGCTCCAGCACATATCAAAAGAGCAGGAAAATATTTGAATTCTAAGTGAAAATTATATACGTTACACAAGAAAACGCTTTAAAACTTATTTGTACACCCAATATATTATATTCGGGTTATTTTGACCCACGATGATCATGAAGGGTTAAAATTTATATTTAAATGAAACGATGTTAGGTGTAGAATTTATTACAGCAGAAATTTTGCTCATAGAAATATTTAAGTTGAATTATGGACAGAATCAACATAAAAAAAATGATGAAAGGTACGTGAAAGTGAAAATAAGCTATGCATGCGCATTGAATAAAAGTACTTTACGTGCCTTTTGTCTCGTTTTATGATTATTGACTATATCAGGAGGGATGAGAATAACTTTCATTCACTTTTATAATTGTTCTAAAGTGATCTCATTATTTCGTTTTATTCAAATTGTCACTTTATTTACAGGTGCGATACGTAACAAAAAATAACGTGCTGTTTCTTGCTTCTGCGTCACGGTTTAATTATACTATAGTGACTACTCAGGAATCTAAGACAGAATTTTTATATCAAGTATATGAAGCATTTCTAGATAAATTTTAACATCACTCTAATGCGACACGTCTTTGCGTTGTTCCTTTAATCAGACACGATAGTGTCTCTTCGTATTTTAACATTGAATAAATTCTTGAAAATTACGTAATTTTTAGCCTTCCAAACGAGAATACTCTCTCAGAGTACGTCGGAGAGGGAAAAGAAATAGAGATGAGTAAAAAAATATTGAAAATTTTTTGAAAAAGCGAAAAAACTTCAAGATACAAACATGGCTCTTTTATTTTATGTTTGCTACACTTGATTCACATTTTCTGAAGTAATTATTAAATTGTAAAATTCATGATATCTTCTTTTATTGAGTGTCGTAGTTGATTTTTCGATTGCGACCGATGCATCACGCAGTTTCTCATCAGCTATTGTAATTGTCAGTATGTACGAGCTAGGTAATATGGCGATGGCTTGGGAGGGCGGAGGAGGTGGGTTCGGCTTGGAGAGAGGGCTCGAAAGACCTCCGGGTGGGTCGATAACAGGCGCCTCAGTCCTCATCTCACTGTGCACGAGCTACGTATTCTCCGCAG
Source organism: Cyphomyrmex costatus (assembly GCF_001594065.2). NCBI lineage: Eukaryota > Metazoa > Arthropoda > Insecta > Hymenoptera > Formicidae > Cyphomyrmex > Cyphomyrmex costatus. The sequence goes on from NW_017275218.1 coordinate 135,848, forward strand.
TGTTCTCCTCTTTAAAACACCGGTGAATCGTGCGAATTGAACTCTCTTCTTCCCGCGCGAATTCATCGTCATCTCCAAGAGGCTACGTCCTCGTCGTCGTCCGTCTCGTCGGCGTCGTCGTCATTGCCGTCGTCCTCGTCGTCGTCGTCAAAGTGCGTCATTCAGTACGCGCGCGCGACAAGATACGCCATTATTTCCGCGAACGTTCGCCAGGCGCGCTGACACATAGGAGAGAACATTCCGTACCTATATACTGGTTGACGGCAGCCCGACAAATACAAACAGTGAGGGAAGTGCGCGTCGCGCAAGGACGTCGGTCAAGTGTGCGTAAGAATGGCGAATCTGGACTCGGCGACGTATCCCGCGGTCACTAAGAACATTGATGAGGGCAATGAGGTTTGCAAGCGACCCGGCGCCGACGCCAACTCTGCATCGATGACCAACGGCAACCCGTGTTTCTGGAACATTCTGGACCCCCGTAAGATTCTTTTCACGATCAATTCCAAAAATATTTCGGAGCAATTATACCTAACTTACTATAGGTACTGTTCAATAACTAGATCGTGACGTATCCTTTTATTATATTCTATCTAAGCGATTTGGGATAAGAACGTGACATAATATTATATTTCACGCGGCGACTTCTTATCGAGAAGCAGAAAACGAAATTGGATAGCAGGTCATTTTAATCCTTATCGGCGCTTTCATGTCGGTGACCCGGGTTTCGCACTGCGCAGATGCTGCCCGATATCGGAGAATCTTCAATCGAAACTAGGTTATCGATCGGTCGCGACTACCTGCAAATAACATTTATGTCGATGTGTCTATCATTCGCCTTTTTATTGTATATCTACCTGCTCATTTTAGGTTGAAGTTCGTATTGTGGAGTATACTCATAAGAAAATTCTTATAGAGACGATGCTGATAGCTTTAAACAAAACAAACTTTAAAAAACAACCGTCAACATTTCAGTTTGACTAACAAGGAAAGAACGGTTAACATAATTATTATAGATCACTCTTAAATATAACAATTATATCTACGTATTTATTCTACTCGAAAAGATAGATAAATTCATTTATTAATTGAATATTTGTCAATTAAAAGGCTGGAATTACTTTTAGTTTTCTTACCTTCACCTTTCTTTATCTTTTTTCTAGATATCCTATCTCGTCACCGATTAAAGTTTAAAAAAAGCAACTTTTTCTATCCTCATTCACTGTCTATAAATTTTAATCAGGACCTGAGTTGCAATGATTTAAAGTAGAAAAATGCATTATCTAGGGCTTATCGGTTAACATTGACTTAATTGAATCTTTCCTTCCTCTAAATAAAAAAAATTATATTTTATTTTAATAAATTATAAATTTGTAAGCTTTTTAAACATGCCCCGCATTTACATTCAAATGAATATTAAAAGTTAATAAAAATGTTTGAATCGTAAAATACCTGGTGACTATTTTACATTGTGACTTGTATATTATTATTATTAATATAATCCATACTTTGATAATTTTACTGAATAATATTGTAGTATTGAATAGTATTATGATATGCTAATAAAATCTCTCGATATAATTCTCTATATTTTTATAATGCACGTTTGTTGGACGAGCGGGTGACATTCTGGTTTCGCAGTACGATAGTGCGGTACGCGTTATGATTTCTCGCAATTTGAAATAATTATCATCGTGACCTTGAATTATGTAACGAGATTCAATCGTGACGACGTGCATACAATCGACTTTCGAACTTTATGCTTAAGTCATCTCATCAGCTTCAGAGTATAGCAGTGACAACTAATTATTAAGAGTAAATTGCATAACTAAATTATCGTTACTTTTATTGGATTAACATGATGAAAAGATGATGATAATTTTATTATTCACTTGCTCTGTCTCATCCTGTCTCTGCACTTGAGCAAAGAAAATGCTTATTAATAACTTGTTTAAAAAAATATTATATCATTTTTTTGTAAAGAATCTTATCTTCTTTATTATATTATCGAACTTTATATAACTTTTGTTTTAATACTTTTTCCAATAAATATAAATATTTTAAGACAGGATTGTTGTAAACATTATTTATACATAATTGTGCGTGTTAAATTTATCAACTTAAAAAAATGAAAAAGAAAATAAAAGCTATTTTTGCAAATAAAGATAAGTACTTTACCGAATGTCAGATAACGCGCTGTACAAGGTTAATGATACGTAAATGCATATAATGGTGTATGGATAATACATTTAGAATATAATGTGTGTGTAATATACTCGGTAATATACTAGAAAGACGACGTTTACTAGCGATATAGTTTCGTTTTATATTGTAAAACTTAGCTTTGTCGATTTTGTATATTGTGTGTGCCTGTGGAAAAAGTGATGATTCCAAAGTTAAAAGTAAAAATGCATATAACGAGTTGTCGTTTCAAGGCAACAGGAGTCATATTGCGCCGCAGTGCACACACGATCGATTGCCGAAGCTTGGCTTCCAGGATTTGTGCGCGTGCTTATAATTTACTGGCATGTAGTTTCGAGATTGTTTCCCACGCGATATATAAAGGCTAGGATATATGTGACATTGAAGGAAATCATGTTGACGTTTCATTATCGAGCACTATACACTTCGCGATTTTCATCTGACGCATGAATCATTATCTGTCACTCGGATAATAGAGCATACTCTTCTAGTGCTTTGGTTTTGATCGACCAACTTTTTTTTATTTGATATATCTCTGTTTTACAGGCTATGATGATAATATATTCGGCGACTTACTTTTAAATATATTTTTCTAATATTTTCTACACTGCAAAAAATTTGCTTTAAATTTCCTAGTATTTCTAAATGACGCGAAGAAATCTTTTAAAGGACTCATATTTAAATCGCGTCCTTTTTGAACTGTATAATATTAATCTTATACAATATGAGGAAAAAACGTATATGTATCAACAGTGAGTGAAAGGGTATTGATTCCTTTACTCTTTTTCTACTATGTTGTGTACTTCGTTCATCTTTTGTCGCTCTATTGAGTAAAATAACGAGAATGGTTTCAAGTAGAGAATTATGATGACTCGTTGGTTGAATGAGTAGCTCGTGTTCAATATTAGCAAATCTATAGACTTTTGATATAAAGCAGCAAGTTTTTATAATAAATAGCGATAGATTATTAGGAAACATATATTTTTTATTACTAAATGAAATGCTAAACAAGTGTATAATATTTGACAAATTAATAATAAAATTTGTTTTTTCGAACCATTTTACAGTGTTTTGATAGTCGTTAGATAGTCGTTACAACTATTTTACTATAGGGGGTAATAATCTCTTATCCGTATCGATTTATTATATAATTATTAATAGAAACGTAACTTGAAAAATAAGCTGAAAGAACAGGTCGCGTTTAGGATAAATTATGATTTATTATATTTCTTACTTTTATTTAATTCTCTATTTCACGCAAAGAAATTTTATTTGGTTTTTTTTGCAATGAATGATTCCTCTTCCACAAAGAAATTAATAATTAACTTTCGCAAGTAATAATTTGCACAATCTTGAATGTTAGAAATGTTAGAAAGAAGCAATTTTCATTTCATTGATACTGTGTTGAATGCATTCTATAACTAGTTCTATAACTAGTAATCTAGTTTTCTGTCCGTGATCCTATCTCAAGAGCATTAACAGAATTACCCTACAATGCTTGTATAACTTCAATTGTCTCATCTTTTTTTTCCTATTAGTTCTAAGATTATACTAATTGAGAGCAAAATTTTATTAAAATGTAGTTTTTTTTGACATCAAATAAATTAAAAGAAAAATAATACCATATTATTGACAATAGAATATCTTCTGTAACTATTGTATTAATAAGTAAATGCTTACTTATAAGGGATAAAATACAATAAATCAGAAAGAAAAGCTCTAAATGATAAAGCTTTTCAGACGGAAGTAATATTTTTCATAATAGAATTATTTATTGGTTCGATGCTCATCAGCATCAAATATTATTAACACTTTCTAAGATGCCTGTAAGGATCAATATTATTAAATTGCTTGCAAATTTGATTTGAGATATTACTATTCTAATTCTGTTAAAATTGTGTTTCAAAACTGAACATTAAATTCGGCGTGTAGTTTGCAGGATTAAATATGAGTATACATTTATATGGAATTGAATTATTTAAGTACTAAAGATTCAGCTTAATCGTTTAGAGCCTTTGATTTATTGTGTATTCGTATTGGAATAATACTATATCTAATATTGTAAAATAAAATAATTGTAAATATTTTTTAAATTTATTTGATCAAGGAGACTTTATGTATCATAAAAAATTCCAATTCTATTATTTAAGTCATTTAAGATTTTACAACATCTTTTTGTTATTGAAACTTAATCTGTAGCAATTTGCATTTTGTACGTTAGAGCAGGCCTGTCCAATTTCATCTTCAGAACAAAAACGCAAAGAATTCAATGTAAGATTTTCATAAATTGTAAAGTGTTGATACGTTCAGACGCGTATCGATACTTTACAGTTTCCGAGATCTTACCCGTATTAATCTATCTTTGTGTGTTAATAGTTCTGCGTTTTAGCTCTAGAGCTCAAATTCGACAGGTCTGCATTAGAGTGAAATACAACACTAATATTCTATTTGTATTATTTACAGATGCATGGTTTAATCCTGAAAGACTGAATCCAAAAGGTAAGAAAATAGAGAAGTGTTGTTTTGTTTATTTGTAGGGTAAAATAGTGTATGTACGATTGATCGATTCATTTATAGATGTTTGCTAACACATTTATAATACTGAATATTTATAATACTCAATAATCTAAAATTGACTTGACGGTTCGATATTATCGAAATTATATTAATCCTTAAGAAGGTTCTCCAGTCATTTGACATAATATAGGAATAAAATAATATAGGAACTTGATGAAATTTTGAGAATAAGTTTGTTTGAAAAAAAGTCAAATTATGTCATCGTCAATTATATATATATTTCTATCAAAATATTTTAATTTTTTTATTAGGAATATTAAATACTATACACTAATAAAAGATAAGTTCTGATGAGAGAATAGATGAAAATCCAAAATATAATATATTGTAGTATTTATGCAGAATGATTATTGAGGATTGATACGCTTGGCCATCGAATTGAATTATGGAGAAGAAAGGTTGAATCTTTAATCTTATTTTGTGAAATCTGTATACGTCGCATTTTGCAGCTAAATAATATCAGGCTGTTTCTTAGCACATAGTTTCTGCGAAATATAAACAGAACGCGGATATTAAACTTAATACTAGTCAACTTGATTTAATATCTCGTATCAGTGTCATAAAAAAACTGATTAACTTCAAAAGCCAAGCATTCAATCAATATCGCGTCTGTTAGTGTTTCAAATTTTCCCTTAATCGGTTCGACATAGTCTAATAGAGTCTGTATACATCATAAAAAAAGAAATTGTTGCAGAATTACTTTAGATCAAGAAATATATTTTAAGCAACTATTCTGCATCATCATGTGATGAAATTGAAAGTTTGTTTAGGTGAGTTCATACAAACAAAATATGTAACTCTCAAAAGTGACTGTATGTTGAAAAGTAAAATTGATTTTAAAAAATGCAGTTTACTTATATTTTTTATCAAACTTTCAAAGTACCTACCTAAGAAAATTAATTGACAAAAAGGTATTTTGAACATTTTAAAAGTATATATTTATAAGTAAACGTTTTAATATTCTCTAAAATAGAAGGTATGTAACAAATATTCACTCACTCGTAAATAAGGCGTTCCGTAAAGTATCGCAGTTCAAGATACAATAACTAGTCCGACACGAATGCGATTTCAAATCGGCGGCATCCCTACCCGTTTATCGGACCCGCCGTTCTCGGACGCTACTAAATATAACGTCCAGCCAGCCTCTCGTTGATCTAGTGCCAGGTTTCCGAAGACTATCGTCGAGGTTTCCAAACGAACGGAGCAGTTCCCTCTGTTACGAAGTCATCAGAATCAGCACGTATTCTCAGTTCGCTTGTTGTTCTTCGATTCTTTTCTAACGTGTTTTTCTATAACGATTGTCTTCTTGTCAAGCCGATCGTTCAAATCCAGGCGGAAATTACAGGCTTTGGTGTAAACAATAATCAGTAGAATCGAATGTTCATAGAAAAAATGGTCATCACGAAGGAAGAATGTGAGTAACCATAATCCATGAAAACGATGATTATTTGACCACATGTATATCACTCGGGTTGTATAAATGCAAGAAGAAAGATTAAGGGCTCAGTAGTAATGAATAAGAAAGCAAATAAGCTATTAAAAAAAAAAAAACATTAATAGACAATACGAAACACATGTAATTAAAGTTGCGAAAAAAGATTGATTGGAGAGAGTAATAGACATTAAGGAATAAAAAAATAGCAATAATTTGGTGTCCAAATATACATAAGTCTATGTCGAACTATATCTGACATAAGATTATTTTGCATGTCGTCTAGAATTTTCTTTATATTTTACATAAACTTTGTACAAGTTGCTAAACTTGTTGAATAAGAAGTTTGAGAATCTCTGCATATTACATCACGTTACGTAGTCTTACGTATATTTTCTGTTTAATTTTATCGAGGTTTTTTAATGAATTATTTTGGCAAGAATCCAATCATCAATAATTGACATAAAGAAGCAATTAATATTTCAATTTAAGAGTTTGAAAAGCCGAATAGATGTTATGGTTCTCTGAGAGGAATCCATTAATAGATAGCTCGGATATTGCCAATATTTTCTTAATATCTTATTTTAACACTGTAAAATGCGATAAGTTTCTTTATCAGTTCTCTTTCCTATAAATATATGTATATTATTTTTTCCTATAACACACCTGTGCCATTCGACTATAAAGTTAAGTTTCAAAAAGCGGTTTTTTAAAAGTAACTTTTATACAAATACTATTCTTCCGATATTTTTTTTATAATAATTTGTAATTTTTATGTTAGGTAAAGATTTTTTTAGTACTAGAACATACAAATGTAAATTAACCTAATCGCAATTTAAGATAAATTTTTATGAAAAAGGAAAGTTATTATGAAAATAAAATTACTTGTAATTAATTGTGGTTATTTATGTATATAAAGCCATACAAAAATCTAAAACTCCACGTACAAATTCAAATTAAAAATAAAAACTATTAAATGGATAAAAAATGGCACAGTTAAATAATATAATTCTCATATTATATTAGAGAACCAGATTACTTATAAATTTTCTTAATCATTAAAATTTTGAAGCTAACAGATATTTTTAATTTCCATGTATATCTACATTTAAAAAAAAGATTTTCCTATATACAAAGTGTCCCGAGAATTTCTTCCAATCGCTTTTGTGTAGATAGAGCGGACTAAACTGAGTCGAACAATCCTCATAAAGCATTTGAGAAAAAAAGTATTAAAGATATTCGGCTATATCTTTAAAAATTAATATCTCGTTAACCATTGCGAAATTTGCAAAATGGTAGAGAACTTTTCGATTCAGCTTAGTCCGTTCTATCTGCACAAAAGCGATTGGAAGAAACTTTGGGACATACAATGTGTATATTTTTTTTTAATTATTAGTTTTCAAGAAAAAAGACATTGGAGTAGAAATAAATTGGAGTAGAAGTAAATTTTATTTAAACATGAAATATATATTTCAACAATAAATAATTTCGCATAATACAAAATATATAATATAAACATTTCGATTTTTATTAGAGCATCCTCAGTATTTGAAAATGTTAAATACACATATAAAATTACATTCTAATATGAATTGCGTCAATTATTTAATATGGTATTTAAATTAATTGATATAAACATCATTGGTGTATTAATTGTATAAAGGTCTATCGTAACGCTGCGATCATAAGCGATCATAGTCGTAAGAAAAAAAGATATCGCAAGGGGCTACGCAGAAAAAAGGAACAGAATAAAGAATTTCAACCTATCAGAAATCATGTATTGTGGAATAAACAGTGTGTATTCCATAGTACATGATTTCTGATAGGTTGAAATTCTTATTCTCTGTTCCTTTTATTCTGCGCAGCCCTAACAATGTTTATCTATATTGTTCGTAATGCAAATCGTAATGTCTTAATAACGAAATTATATGTATCACTTTGCATCATGGAGAATTAATTATTGTGTGTGTTGCAGTATTAATAATACAATTATTTTAGTAATCAAGTTTAGTAATTCAGTTTTGAAAAAAACTGTACCGAAAAGTGGGTTCGGCCTGTCAATCAATCTCGCGTTACTAATAGGTTTCATCTAACCTTATTTTGTATGTAAACACACTTTTCTCTGCACTGTGAGAAGACTGCATTACCATTGGCTATCGTAACGCCAGATAAGCATTGTAATTGAGTCAACTCTTACGACGAGCTTATGATAGCGATTACGATGAGCGTTACGATCATTGTAAAAAAACTTACGATTAGTTATAGCTGGACCTTAATACGTTGTAGACTAATTTTACTTATTGGTACAATGAAAATTCACACATATAGTTTCCTAAACTGTCTCCGTCAAAAATGTAATTCCTCTGTACGATATTGCATTTTCTCGATTACATCTTGGTGATAGATCCTCCTTTCCTCCCTCCTGCTACTCTTTTACACCTCCTCGACCTCTCTCTTCTAAATAACCATTCATTGACTCTCTACTTATCCTCTCTCATTCTTCTCTTTTCTTTTTGTAACTTTCTCAAACATTTACGTTTACTCCTATTACCGCTCTCTGCAGAATTCTTCAACATCCTCAAGCGCATTAAGCTCACCTCCGCCGATCCATGTGATCGCATGCTTCTTCTCTGCCTCTCCCAATATTTTAATCCTCTTTTATATATCCTTAATTTCTCTCCAATACTTTTTCTATCCACTGGAAACAATCTGTTGGGGGGAGGGTCCCCAATTCCTAAAACCCAATTCCATCCCTCTTTCTTTCCTCCTTTTGCTCTGTCTCCGTTTCCTTTTTCCTCTCCGAACTTTTTAAACAGATCTGTTTCAGGCAATTGAATGTTTATGTTTATTAACTCCATTAAATGCATACCCGACTCAATCCTGCTTTTTCGGCCTCTGTAACACAATCACAGATTGTTCTCCGCGGCTTTAACTCTGGTTTTCTAACGGCGTTTGTAATTGCTCAATTTTTTTCGATATTGTCGACTACTCGAGTTACTATTGTTCAAGTTCATGGCTTTAGTTTCTCCGCCCTCTTCCTTCTCCACTCCTTCCTTTTGTTAAATGCTCTTAGCGCATACCTTCTCTCTATCGCGTTCCTTCCGGTGTCCTTCAGGAGTCAGTCCTTGTTATTTATCTCCTTCATTCAGCCGGATGGTTCGACATTGTTTTTTGTCTCTGTCATTCTAATACTCTTCCATATCATCGCAGTTTCCTTCACCTCATCTCCGAACTGCACTCCATCGTTGCTCCTGATATTTAATACCAAAACTCTTTATCTTATCCTCTTCAACGCTTTGTTAAATTTTGCTCGCCTTCTCATACGTTGCAATTAAGTTGTTCAACTTTACCTCCTTCCATACAATCTTCTCCCACGCTATCTTCTTTTCGCTCAGTCGCGTCTTCTATTTCCATCAAATCGACTACGAGATTGCTTCTTGACGGTCGTACTACTCATTGGCTCAAGCGTCGCCTCTCAACCCCGTCTATTTGGAGGCATCGATAACTGCTTCATTAACTATCTATTTCATGTTTCTATGTATATTATTTTGTATCTATTTCATGTGTTTATATATTATTTTATATCTTACTATAATGTAGTTTGAATTACTATATAAGCTATCAGTTTCTTGCTGTCCTTGTACTTCTTTTACTGATAGGTATAGTATAGCAACAGTTTTGCTAATGCCTTACCATTTAGTACTCGTATGTGATTTTCTTTCTTTCTTCATTATTTCTTCTTTTTTTCTTTCTTTATTATACTTCCTTTCGTCAATGTAACTTAGATCGTTGGATACAAATTTGAAGTCAGATTTAAAAAACTCTAAATGGTAGATCCAATATGGCTGCGATATAAGAGTAAATTAGTGTTTCGGGGGTTTTATTCTTCTTTCTTACAAACAATTTTTAAGTCATATTCGTATTTAGCACATCCTATATTTACTAAAGAACTCTTCGTTACAAAAATGCAAGAAATTATAACTTTTTATCTTCACACAGACAAATAATTTTTTTTATAAAAAAATCTAGCGTGTAAAAAATATATATTATAATACATTTTAACACGTAAAGAATATTTAGTAACATTTTCAATCTCTTGTCTTAAATATTTTCACTCATATCTTAAATCACTCTTTTTCAATTTTATTTCTTTATAAATAATTAGAAATGAATAATCAAGTATAAAAATCATAGAAAACATTAAAAGTAAGTATTAATGTATCAGAAAAAATGAAATCATAACTTATTTTATTAAACTGTGAACAGTACATATCGTAAAAATGATAAAGAAAAAGGTGAAAGTATGTATACTTGACACACAGGATTAATTTTGGATAAAGATTTCTAAATCTGTAATTATATATGTGATATTATATTTTACGAAAATTATTATATTTAATCGATAAAATAGACTGTAAAATTCCTTGATACTTACAATAGAATTTTTCACGTAAGGTATAGATTCTATTCTATTTGTGAACATACATAGCCGCTAAAATGGTAGCCCTTTTTCTTTCCACTGGATGACGCACGGTATAGATAAATCCGAGGGAGAGACCACTCGTACGTATGTGAATCGATACCGCGGCGCCATACACGACGTCGCGTCGACCTTTAATATACATATAATTCTATACCATGAACGAACACGCTAGTCACGTGAACAAGTAAACGCATTTCGCTTCTTATCGCGGTTATGGTTATATATAACCGTACTGTATAAAAATTGAAATGTCATTTGTATCTTTTTTTTTTTTTATTAAAGGTAAATGCCACACGGAAGTTGCAAAGATAAACTCTTGAGAAAAATTGTTTAATTATAATTATATCAAAATCATGTACGAGATCCTAAAAGTATCCGAGCTCTACATAGAATCTTTGTTCTTTGATATCCTTATTGTGGAAAACAGTATTTAGGGCAGAACTTTGATAAGTACCCTCTAATAATAAAAGATATCAAAGATGTACGCAAATGTCAGATATTTTTTAAACAGACTTCGTGTATAATTGAACGCATTTTGGCGAAATTAAACAAAATCATCTCTAGTTATCATAATAGGACTTCATATTTTGTAACTCAAACAGTGATCATCTTTGTTTAACATTAACAAACAACAAGGATGTAATAATTTACTTTTACTATGTTACGCTCGCTACTAATGATGTAATCTTCTAGATCTAAAAGTCTGATTGGATGATTTAGATTATTTAGAAGATTACATCAATAACAGGGAGCGTTCACAACTGTTAAATTTGTTGAACGGGAAGGCTTTGATTGTGCACACATTACTAATCGGCTAATATAGTGAAAAATTACTAGACGATGTGAGTAGTGTGTGCAAGTGGAAATGTGGGCTAATAGGATCCTCTCTGTTGAACGCAGCCGTTGTATATCATCTGTCTTTTGCTGAAAAGCACTTTATATAGATTTGGTTAGTATTTTCCAGTTGAATCCATTGTATAATGAAGCATTCTATTTTCGAGGATGTGCAGTTGTTTTAAGCATGGTAAAGAGAGATGTATTTTTTGAGTTTTAATTTTGTTTTTATTCTTGGAAGTTATTTATACTAAAATGTATAATAGTAAAGCACTCTTAAAATATTAAAAATACCAAAACTTATCTAGAATTATGTCAGCTAATCGTGACAAGGTTAGGAGTTCAATTACAAAAGAAATTCTGGTTTTGAAATAAACTATTTACGATAACTCTCTCCAATATTATATGCCGCATTTGACAAAAACTTAATTTATTAAATATTATTTATTATGTTTAAATTATATTAAATTATATATATACTATATAAAAGTGTATAAATAATACTCATGATACAATAACTTATAAAACGTGTTTACAAAGTTTTATTAAGGAATAAGTATGATAAATATGTACATATGAAAAGTAATAGATAATAATTATAATCTTTTAACTTTGTTTAAATATATAAATGGTTTATTTTAATTGTATTTTTTGACACATCATTGTTATATGTTTATGTAGCCCTATTTTGAAATATATCATTTTAATACGAATACAAAGAAGCTTCTAACATGTTGTTACATTGACGGTCCTTAAAAATTTAATATTGTATATCATTTTATTTTAATTTTTTGAGCCACTTACTAATATTCTTTTATAATCTTTTACCTATATTACAAGTGTTATAACACGAGGTATATATTTCATGTAATGCATTTATTGCATTTAGTACATTAAATCCAGTCTGCGCACTTTGTATGCTTTAAACATAAATCCCGCTTGTTAAGAATGCCATATATTCCAAATAAGTAGGATATACATCAAGTTGAACAAGGAATATAAGCACTTGTATTTTACTAGATATACTCCATTACTATCCCTTTGTACTTATCACCGAATAACCATTAAGTCTTTTGTAATCTCTAAAACAATCGTTTTATATGGATTATGATATGTGATTGCGTTATTATTCACTACATTGGCTAATTGATTCAGCTGACAGTAATTTTATTATCATTGACAATAGGGAACTGAAATCATAATAATACTAATATAAATTTCAAATATCTAGCTCTAATTTGCTAAGCAACAATAAAAGGAAGATAGGTCAATAAAAAGCATGTAATTTCAGATCAGAGAACTTTAAAATAATTTATTAATTATTAAACATCAATTAGTGGAATGTTTCGACTTAATTTAGTCTTTATCACAATAAATAAATAAATAAGAACATACAGAAATTATTCTAAGACCACTTGACAAACTGGAGAGAATTACATTTAAATTGAAATATTATACATGGTGTGACGTTCTTCAAGTCTAATAGAAATACAAAAAAATACTACTTCTTTGTTCGGAAGCGAGGGAAAGTAAAGTCAAGATGATAAATTTCTTGTATAAGTCACATTGAATGCTAATATAACATAAAGGAATATAATAGAATGCATGCACATTACTCTCACTCCTACTTTTTTTTTATTTTGGCATAAAATCCTCAAGCGACGTAAATACCCTAATTTAATTACACAAGAAATTCTGATATATTTAATAGAAAAGAATTTAATTATGCTTATCTGATAATTTCTACAAAAATTTTGATTAATTTCTGACTTGATTGAATCTATTAGATTTCCAATAAATACATTACATGAAATATAAACATTATAACATAACATTTGCATGTAAGAGATTGTAATAATTATCTACCTGTTACTTCATATGGATGTTTATCATTTTTATTCCTTAATAAAACTTTGTAAACAGATTTTAAAAGTTATTGTGTTATTTTACCTTTAATTTGTAAGCATTATTTGCAAATTTTTTATAAATCGTACATATTATTC
>NW_017275218.1:149471-251898 GCF_001594065.2 Cyphomyrmex costatus
CTCCCCTCCTATGAGTAGCCTTATATCCTACCCTATGGAACATACAGTAAAAATTCAAGGATTTCAAAAAGTTCTTTTTTTTTTTACGAAAAATAAATATTTCGGATTTCTAATACTTTTTTTTTTATAGTAGTAGACAATACAATTTTTACTGGTACATTTCATTTACCTCAAATTACATAAATAAATCAAACATGGTAAATAATATTATTAAGTTTTTATTGCGACGTATATATCCGTAGTTATCCTAATGTAATCAGATTTTTTTTCAGTGTAAGAGAATTACTTTCTATAGAACACCTGTATCACAGATCTGCAATGCGGCAAAGTCATTTTATCACTTTTAAACAGTCCATTGTACGCGAGTATTACGCAGTTGATTGTTAGGAAAGTTTTTATTATAATTATTGTACTTTATTTTAGAGAGAAATTAAAAGTCAAAATCAAAATTTTATCGATTTTTTAAACTCATTGTAAATATGAATAACATTTCTGATACAAATACAATATATTATTAATATGAAACATAATAAATATAATATTTCGCAAAATCTATTTCCAACAAATTTAACTATTCAGGTTGGTAACGATGTCGTCAGTGCAAATGTAAAGTTGGAAACACAAGAAAAAGCACAGGCAATAAAAACGGAATAAGAGATTTCAACCAATCAGGAAGTGTCCATTCTATTATACATAGTTTCTGATTGGTTGAAATATCTTATTCCTTATTACTACTTGTGCTTTCATTGTGTTTCCGGCTTGATGACAATCGGTCTGTACTAGACCAACTAGATTGCATTAGAACTCTTCCTCGCTTTTGACAAACATATCTCACTTTAAGTTTCAAAAACGTGCACTAGTTCAACCACAGACCTAATTATTGGCATCGAATTCTATTCTCGATTTCTGTTACTAATCCATCATATTTTGTTGGCAAAAAATTTTTGCATTTTCAACATTTGACTGAAATATTGTAATATAACAAATTTTGCATCAAAATTTAAAGCAGCTCTGTTCAATTTTGAGAGAGAATCGATCGCTTGGATAGTTACGTCCCTGTTTGCCAGCTTCTTCCCGTACGATCTTTCCCCCTCTTTTTCTTTCCCTTTCCTTTATCTTCAGTGAGGCTGTTCTCCGCGTGGCTGTATCCTGAACTGAATAATACTGGAATTGTGTGTAACTACTGACCGTGCAGATACCCTCTCTAAAGATCTCCGTGACACTTTATAAAGATGGTACGAAGAAATATTCAGAGAGGACATGTGCAAGTTCTCCCGGAGCGCAATTCTGGTAAGCTCTGTGCTCCTCTACAATTGCGGAAGTGTATAGTTAGTCTGAAATGCTGGCGATCCGGGAACATATGGTTGGTAATACTAGCCTTACTCTTTTCATATCATGATTATAAAAACTTTTTTCTGTAATATATATTCAAGAAAAAGTGTATCGTTAATCGAGTTTAAATTATCTGTTTTAGATAATTTAGATAAATTCACAATGGATTGTTCATAATTTTACGTATCTCATAAGTAAAAATTATTTTTAAAAATAGAATACATGCATAATATATATTTAATACATAAAGATATATATTTAAAATACACAATTTATGAATAGGATTCTGTTTTGTGAATTTTGATTCAAATTACAAATGATTGTAGCTTAATAAATTTTAAAAAATTGAAATTTTTTTTAGTTTAATATTTAAATATAAAAAAATATCGTAAAAATGTAGAAAAAATATTTTTGTGTTTAGCGTGATTTTATACAAGATGTCTTTTAATTTTAATTATCACAGGCAAATATCTTAAAAAATATGGACGATGCAATAAACATTTCGAACAGATAAATTGCATGTATGAAAGGTAAGAACAGTAAAATTAATTTTAGAAAAAATCGATTTTTATGTGAAGGTTACGATTTTTTTTTAATTGTACGGTTTTCTTTATAATATGATTTCTCTAATTACACAGCCCTCTACAAGATTTTTTTTAAAGATGTACTAGTGATTATGTATTTTTACGCGCTGAATTCGAATATGATCAGAAGATCAGAGAATTTGCGTAGCAAAAGTTCTATAAAGCTGGAATTAAATGATTAAATGTGCAGAATCAAATCAGAATTTTCTTATTGGAATTTTTAATACTTATTTTGTACTAATTTGTACCACATAAAAATTTTGAACAGAGAATAAGAATTTCAACCTATCAGGAACTGTGTATTCCACAGTATATGATTTCTGATAGGTTGAAATTCTTATTCTCTGTTTCTTTTATTCTGCGCAGCCCTTTACACACAAAGACGCAAATTCTGCAACGTAAAAATGAATTTTTAACGCAAAAATGAAAATAAGAGGAATAATCTCCAATAAACTTGACAAATGTTATCCAATAATGATCCCTAAACAACGTTCCAAAGATTTTAGCTGTCGTTCGGACAGCTTAGGGTACTGCTAACGCCAGTGGTACCGAAATAACTAAAGTTTTTAATGGAAAAGAATATTATTATAGTGTTTCGAAAAGTTGTTCAGGTAAGCTACGAGAAAATGTAATAAAAAATGGGGATTCCATTTAAAAAATTCAATATGACCTTAACATGACCTTACCTACGCCACTCAAAATTAAATCAATGGTATCTTCTTATGTCCTCTTCTGAACCATACAAGTTTTGTTTGAAATATTTTTCCATATCTACCACAGTTCTTGAGGAATCTTAATGCACTATTTAAAATAGAACACCCTGTATAATATATTACCTAATTATTTTCACATATTTTATCACAGATACATATATTAATGATCTATAGTAATTAACTTACTATACATATATTTCATGGACTTATATTATCTCTTGATTCATCACTCTCTCTCAAAATAAATACCGAAAAAGAGTGTACACCCCGGACACTGAAATCCGACCAGAATGGCCGGACATCCTCGAACTACACGTAGTTAAAAAATATATATCTAGGAGTATGTATCTAGGAAAAACTAGATATCTAGTCACTTTACTATTAACTAATATTGTCAATCGAGATGGAAAATGTCTTAATATCTTTAAGTTTTTTTACTAAATAAAATTTGTAACGGAGCTGTCAATAAAGGTAACATCGCGATGTTAACTTTATTAATAATTACGTTACAAATTTTATTTTTAAAAAAATTTTTATTGAAATGAAGAATTAATTTTATAATATTTAAGATTAATTGAAGAATTTGATTTTTAAATGAAGGATATAATTGTTGTGCAATATAGAAGTGATATTTATCATTATAAAAAGAAAAACAGAGATCACATATGTGCTAACTAATATAGACTTAATTTGCTAACAATGTTAAATGAAAAATAATTAAGGATTATTAAGTAAAGTATATTTACGCGATATTAATTTGATTTTTTTTATCTTTTGTTGTAACGTCTTTTTTGTTTCTGTTTACAGTGGCAGCTCTGATATACTGGCGCGATCCAAAAAAATCGGGAGCTGTGTTCGGCACGATACTGGGCGTGCTCCTGTCATTGGCCTATTTTAGTTTGATTAGCGTCCTGGCTTATGTGTCCCTTACCGTTCTTAGCGGTACCATTCTTTTCCGTATCTACAAAACTGTTCTTCAAGCAGTCCAGAAGACCTCGGACGGTCATCCATTTAAGTAAGTACAAAGTGATAAAACATTTTTTTAAACATCATGTATGCATTCTTTATTTTGTTGATTTTTAATTTAACGATTTTTTTAGCACAATTTCAAAATAAATATAATTGCATAATTTTATTGAAAAGTAATTATTGTGACTTTCAAAATATTGGACAACATTAATAATAGCTTCCAATATGTATTGTTTAATTTAAAAATATAACTGTTGTACGCATATCTGTGTAATTTTTTTGCGATGGCAAATTGATATTGTTCATCTACTGAAGTATTCTTAATGATGCAAGTATGTGCACATATAGAAAAATTATAAATAAGAATTAAAATAAGTTAGTAAGAAATTGAAAAGAAAATAACACTTTATTTGTACACGCGAGTAAGTATGTCACTATCGAGAGTAATAGTTTTATAATTTTACAATATAATAAACATTAACATCTTGTTTTCAAGACTCGATTAGGCTTTAAACTTTCAAAGATTTTTAAATCATACGAGTCAATTATTATTATCTTTCATTATAATTTTAAAGTTTTATTTGATTAAAAACGGACTATGTGTGATACAGCCAATTGATAGTATACGAATGTAACTAAGTAAATTCTACGTAATTTCCAGGAAATACCAGTATAACAACGCTATTACTTTTACTGTTTTATAATAACAATTTGATAATAATATTAATTTAGCTAATCATTTTTTTCGAAAATTGATTTTATTATTATTTATTTGCCTTCATAAATTTGTTTGAAATTTTTTCTAAAATTGAAAATAATATATGTAAATGCATATAAAGTAAAAAGTTAATATAATATTTAAATACTTAAAATATTGAAACAATCTAGCTAATCTCTTTACGATAATCTTTACTTTAATTAAACCGTTATTTATATTGCAGAGACATTCTTGATCTGGATCTGACATTACCAGCCGAGAAAGTGCATGAAGTTGCAGATGTTGCAGTTGCACATGCTAATGCAGCTGTTACTGAACTGCGCAGACTTTTCCTCGTTGAAGATTTCATCGATTCTCTTAAATTTGTCGTTTTGTTATGGTGTCTCACTTACGTTGGTTCTTGGTTCAATGGCATGACTCTTATTATAATCGGTAAATTGTACAACATTACTCTAAATTTTACCACCATGCATAGAATTAATTTAACAATCGGGTCACTTTATCTTTCAGGAGTGGTTGCTCTCTTCACACTGCCTAAGGTTTATGAAACGAATCAGGAGCAGATCGATCAAAATTTGGCCTTGGTACAGACAAAGATCAGTGAAATTACCACTAAGTAAGTTAAGCAAAAATTTCCTCAATTTATGAAAAATTTTACAAAGTTTTTTTATCTAGAGAAATAATGTAATAAAAATAATAGTTAATATAAGGCTCTATATAAGTAAGAAACAAATCAAAATAAAAAAGGGCAAAGAGTCGATAATATAAACCTTTAATTCAAATAATATGTAGCTACAATTCAAATAAACGTTTCGAATCCGATCGGGTCATTTTCAATGTTACAAAAATTTAATACAGATATATTCATTATACAAAATTCGCTATCCTACAACAATTATTAACAGTGTATCAGTTCATGTATATATAATGCAATAATTTTCTTTTTTATTACGCATAAATTTGTTTCTTATCTATTGCCCTAAAATATATTTTATTACTATGTAAATCTGTAGTTAAAAAATTTATTTGAATGCGTATGCAGAGTTTACTTGTAATTATATGTACAATATAATGGGTGCGCTATAACCGCAGTACTACAACCGCTTACTGAGCGCTCAAGTGAGCTCTTACATTTAAGATCGACATATTTCATTGTATCCAAAAATATAATTCAAATAAGTGCAAGAACGCTTAGTAAACGGTAGTACTGAATGCATTCATTATAGAGAAAATTTATAATAAAACAAATTATCGACGCAGTTTATTTGCACTGGAAAATTGTAAAAATTTACATATTATTAGGTACCAAGCCCTACCATGACTGAATATGGCTCTGTTCACTTATTTATTTTATAAGAATTGAAACTAATATTATTCTTTGACTTGAAATTAATATTTCTTAAAAATCAATTACTTGATTGTTTTAGAGTGAAGGCGGCAATCCCTCTTGGCAAAAAGACTGAGCCAATGAAGGAAGAATAAGAAAAAGTCAGAATGGCAACAATCCAACGAACAGCTGAGTCAGCAAATATAGAAAGGATTAAGTTAGAAGTAAACGAAAGAAACGTGAAAAATGAAAGAAGAGTTTGAAAGCGCGTGCAAGAAAACTAATATACGATCGAAGAGGATACTTGCATTATGAAAACGAGGATTGAACCTTGTAATCATGCGGGAGATGGGAATTATTAACGGTGAGTTTTTTGCGAGAGCTTGGCCATTCGGAGAAGAATATCAATTTTTTGAGATTGGTAAGGATCGTGCACGCGTACATCGACATTCTAATCACGAAAGCAATTCTTATTGAGGAAGTAAACACCGCGAGCGAAGAAAGAAAAAGAAAAATAACACTTAGTAACTAATTAATCGTTTATTATTACGGTAAAAAGCGACGGCATGGTTTTAACCAGCAAACAATGCAATGTACGCGGGGCTGCTTTCAAGGAATCAGCCCTTCGTCTCTCCCTTCCTTCTTTTTCGTCGTACTATTTGACAAATGTGTTTTATGGTTATCATAAACTTCGTGTTTTGATCTATTCGATGATGTCGTTTGTTTTTCTCTTCGCGAAGAGAGAGAAGTATAAAAGCAAACGAGAAAATAAAAAAGTAGAATGAATGTTTTATGAATATGTGAGAGAGAATGAATAATAAGGCTGTATGTGATTTATCTTAGTCCTGTCTTCGTCGGAACGTCGTATTTCGCTTGGATCATTGTTTCGCGGATCGAACGCCGCGAAAATAATCATTTTACGACAAGATACAATGAGAAATGGGGATGTCGAGAGATAGTGATACTTTAAAGATTTAGAATAGACACGTGTGGCGAATACGATATGTCCAACATATAAATAGAGTTTATTCGTCAGTGACTTTAAAGATCTTATAATTATCTAATTTACAGCGATATCCCCTAACATCTTGATGTTTTAAGTTGTTGTGTTTGAGAGAATTAAATGGAGATTTAATAATGAATTAAATTATGCAGAAACGTGTATATTGTATCTGTCTCTTAATAACGTTGACGTTTGCATAATATTATTGCTGCTGCATCATTAATTGTAATTATATCGTTATGTACGCACTCGCAAATAAATAAATATATATATATATATATACACACACCACACACACATCGTATATGCATATGCCCATGTATAATGTACGTATGTATATGTGTACAAATGCGCATGTGTGCATATGAATGGAAAGAACAATTATCGAAGAAAGTGATGTTAAATGAAACCAAGGCACGAAACATATTGAATGGTAAACGATAAAGACGTAACTTTATATCATAATAACTACAATTATTAGAACACGTGTTTTTATCGGGACCGATATCAAAATGTTAAGAATGTGAATTATAACATACATAATATGCTTCTTGTCGTTTTCATTATTGCATCTGCATTCGCATCCGCATTAATTTATAAATAAATGATATTAAGTAAAAATAATCGCTGTTCTTTTCGTATTTATCCTGTATATTATCTCTTGTATATTTGAGATATCTTTCCTAATGAATTCTGATAACCTAATGTATTCAATATTTATTTTATATGAAATCTTAATATGGTAAATTTATAATAGGATTTTTTAGTTTCGAATACGAGACGTTTTGTATACAAGTTTTTTTTTTTTCTAAACTTTGAGTAAAGAATTTATTTTTCAAAAAGAATCGATATATAAAAAGAAAGGACATCAAATATGAATACACTGTTCTAACCAAAACACACAGTACGGTAAATAAAAAATTTAAGTAATATGTGTCATTTGTATAAAAGGTTTGATATAAAAAAACTAATGCCAAGAGTTATAATTTCATAAAAATAATATTTTCCAAGTGATACGTATACAATAACTGATGTTAAGTTTAATTCCAAAAAATATTGTATGTATTTTCCAAAAATGATTGATGACAAAACATTAAAATTGCACTAATTGTATACAATTACTTTTAAAAAATCGAATTAAAAGTATATATACTTAACTATACAAAACTCTTTCTATTCCACCCCAAGTGTGTGTGATATTATTTAATCATTTTAAAAAATTTTATATCACAAAATATCGTTACTCAACCCAAGGATTATTACAAAGAATTAAGGACGTACAAAGTAAAGAATTTTAATGAAATAAAAAATGTATATGTAAGAAAATATGGTGGTGCTCGATGAAATTAGGAAAATAAGAAATTTTAATCTGAACGTTAGACTAAATAAAAACAAATGTTTTCTGTTTAACATCAAAATTACAATAATACAGCTCTACTGTATGTTGCGCAATCAAATCTGCAGGAGACACGGTAGTGTCTCGGCGCTAAGCCAAACGCAGCAACACTACCGTGACTATTGAGCCGGCAAGTTGCGACAGACTGAGATTTTCGGATCTCAATAACGGCTGAACTCTGATCAGATTCTGTATACGCTCAATTGATAGCCACTACTTAAATTGTATAATAAAAGTGCTATTATTTTTTTTCTACGTGCCCTACGAGCGGAGATATCGCGACGCAAAGTCCGGATTTGTCACATCAGATTTTCAGATACTACGTCGTCTGTTATTATTATTATTGTCATTGTCGATCACTTGGAATGTTCTATTCGTTTTTTCGATAATAGAGGGCTTTTGACAGCTTTTGACTTTATGTCATCTATCTATCTAATCAGTAGACCAGCGTTGTATACCATGACTGTGACGCGCGCGCGGTGTAATTTATTTAATATAATTTAAAATATTAATTATATATATAATTTTTATATTATTATTTATATATAAATATACATATAACAGTTTAATTTTATTTATTGTTAATGTTTAGTAGTAATAGCCGGCTTTAATTATTTAAATAATTTAAAACCAATAATAAGAGAGAGCATTGAACTACATTCGCTTGATTATATTGGCGAATAATATGTTAATCTATTAATTTAATAATATTAATAGATATAAGATTAATATTAATAGATAAGATTAGTATTAATAGATAAATTTTGGCCTTGATTAAGCCATCTTCAGTACATTATTACATAAGCGAGATACTTGCAATTACAATTTCTTTTTTGTTATGGATATTCCGCTGTCTATTACAAGTATAAAGTTACTAAAACATTAGATTTAAAGACACAGACATTAAAGATTAAAATGTTTTGATAAGAGTCTTGAAGTTGTCAGAGTTTTGTTCCTTTAATTAAAGTGACTATTTGTAAGAATTTAGAGAATAGTGTTTTGTTGAAAACAAAAGTCTTGTTATAAATGATCTGGGTGCAGATTTTTTCGACACAACTATTTCGAAACTTTTATAAGACAATAATTTAAATTATTGATTGAAATGAGAATTTATAGACTAATTTAAATTGTTTGTCATATCTGTGTGATATTCAACCTGTGAAGTTGACACTACGCAGTATAGTGTGTAGTACTGCGAGCTGAACATTCTGAGCAGGGAGATAACTGCGCGCAGATATGGTATACATCCCTGCGAACGACAAACTGCGCTGCAATTATCTTCGCAATTGGAATAAACAAACGACATCTGACTGCATAAACGAACGCACTCGTTGAGTATTATTGAGTATTATTGTGAGTTTGAGGAAGGAGAAGTTAGGAAAGTATAGTGAGAGAGGTGACGTTTAAGAGAGGAAGGTATGTATCGAATAATTTTTCTGTGTTACTTTGTTTAAAGGGTTGGATTGTTTTTTAATAAAAATCATTTTAGAGATAGATCTTAAGATCTGAAACGTTGCTCCAGTTTAGTTAGTGTTGAGATGGCTTGACACTATTGAATGCATATTTAAGCGGCTTATTGGTCACCATGGAGTCTTTTAACAATAAAGAATAAGATGGGTGATATTTCTAAACGCAGCCAAAGTCATCACTTATCTTTGTCGCTGAAACAGCTGGATTCATGAAAACGTACCATTCGATTCAAATTGTTGCCGCCACGTGTATGTAAGTACGCATAAATACGTTTGTTCGAGCGCATGCGTCACCTTGAAGCAAGGTGAACATTGCCTTTCGCGAACAGTGGCAGTGCATATCATTCGCCTTTGGCGATCCGCGTCGTGTGGATTGTATTTACGTTATCGTCACAGTTAGTCGTACCTAGTCGCAATCGAGACGATTTAATCGCCGCCGTCATGTCACTTCCGAACAGCGATCATGAAAAGAGAAAGCAGATTTCGGTGCGTGGCATTGTTGACGTTGAGAACGTTGGGAACTTTAAGAAAACCTTTAACAGGCATCTTCACTACACCCTGGTGAAGGATCGTAATGTCGCCACGAGTCGCGATTATTTCTTCGCCTTGGCCCATAGTGTCAAGGACAATCTCGTATCGCGATGGATTCGCACCCAGCAGCATTATTACGAGAAAGATCCTAAGGTACTCATTTATGTCTTGTATAATTAGACTTTAAACCGGTGTGACTTTCTGCAGATTTCGTTATTTTCTCGGTCGATTTTCATTTGTTATGTTTCTATTTCAAATCATATGAATCTCTTTATTACTTCTCTCTGTTTTGACAATTGATTAAGCTAAGATTTTCTGTTATTTAGGCATTGATATTTTACATTGATATGTAAATCTCGGTTTAACTTAACGTTTATCTTTTTTTCGTTCATCAAGTTAGAAAAGGATAATTGGACCAGGATTAAAATTCATTTTGCATCAAGTTTCCAAACGAGTGTGAGTAGGAGCTATGGTAGACCATGAATTTTGTCCGCGTTGCTTAAAATCCCCAAAAATGTTTGCACTTAAAACGAGATATTCAGACGTTGAAAAGAGAAAAACGAACATGCTAAAAGTGCAATACAAACAAATCTATGATAGAAACATATCGAAACTTCAAAGCATGTTGGAGCATGTGACGCGAATAAACTTATATTGATTGAACCGGGTTTTAATAGTCTTTTATAAGTCTTTTTCAATTGACTTGCACTGTTTTATTTGTTCTCTTGTCTTCTCCAAGTTGAGAGAAAAAAAAAGAAGAGATAAATCGTGCAAAAAATTTCGCTAAAAAGACTTGGGCTCGTATTCAGAACACGCTTACAGTCATGTTAGCGCGCTAACATGTATAACTCACGTTAAGCGGCGTTTATAATGGTCGCAGACTCAACTGTTGAGGAGCGGTTGCTGCTATTGGAGCATTCACGGATTTGCTCTGCAACAGTTGAGTCTGCAACCAATGAGATTTTAAGGCTTAAATCTTATAGACCTTTTACAATAAGCCATCAGTCATAAATCAGAAGTATGAAACTAAAAACTGACGACTGTGATTGGTCCATTTCTAGCTTATAATTTATAACCTATCACTTATATTGTACAAGGCCCATTATCCCGAAACTACAATACGTGTTTTAAGCTTTTCCTTGTTGATTTCCTTACTGCTTACGTCTTATGCCTGGTTTATGCTTCGGTCTTAATCCTAAAATTCAGCCAATAGAGTTCACATTTTGGTTAGAACTGGCAGCTTTATTGGTTGAATTTTAGGATCTTGGGATTGAAGCATAAACCAGGCATTACTGCCTTAAGTTTTTTTGTATGTCAAGGCCCCCTTAAGGCTATGACACACAAAAAACTTAAAGGTACATTCACATGCAAGCAGCAGAAGCAGCAACCAATCAACGAGGCGATATGAGCAGTGGCGTAAAAAATATTTTCTTCCCCACTAACCATATCGCCTCGCTGATTGGCTGCTGTTTCCGCTGCTTGATGATTGCATGTGAATGTACCTGAAGGCAGTAAGACGTAAGCAGTAAAGAAATCAACATATTGGATTGAGTGCTGCTTACGCACGTTATGGCCTTATGAACTCTACTGTGAGGCTGGGTCCACAATCTCGTTTTAAGAAGCCCTAAAAGCTATATCCACACAAACTTGCATAGCTGCATAAACGCATACATAATGAAAATTATCCAATCGCATTTCCCTTATAGAGATGCACGTAAAATGTGATTGGATAATTTTTATTTTGCATACGTTTATGCGGTTATGCAAGTTTGTGTGGATATAGAAGCCGCGTAACCCCGAATCTACAATACGTGTTTTAAGCCTTAAGCCGTAAGAAATTAACTAATTACAGTCGAATTCGAGAAGAATAATCGGTTATGATTCGTCCATTTTATATGGCTTAAGGCTTAAAACTCTATTGTAAATCCGGGTTAAGAAATTGACCAATCATAGCTGAATGCGAGGAAAATAATCGACTGTGATTGATCAATTTCTTACGGTTTTACAACTTAGGGCCTCTTAAAGCGAGATTGTGGACTCAGACTAATTAGTTAATTCGCTTACTACTTAAGATTTTACTGCTTAAGATTTTGTGTGCCATAGTCTTTAGACTGCACACTATAGAATCAGAGATAAAAACGTTCTGAATACAACTATTAATATATAATAAAAAATTAAGGATTTGGAGAGATATTCGATATTCGTTTAATGGAAGATAATACTTATTAAGAAAAAAATCACGTCTATTTTTATTATATTTTTTGCAAGCACTATTAGATTGTTTAAGCACAACAAATAAAAAGACAACACCTCTAAATCGATATTTATTCTATAGCAAAATTTTTTTCAATAAAAATAATCTATAAGGTTTTAAATGAATTTGAAAATTTTATATGCAAATTGCATTATTTTCCATATCAGAAATATTTTGCAATCGTATGCAAATAGGAAGTCTTTTATAGTTCATAAGCCGATTACAGTTCATTAAGAAAACGAAGAGCATTAAAAATTAGATAATGCAATTTATCAATAATAGTATGCTACGTAATGTGCTTCGTATCTACATATATGTATTTTTATACATCTGAAATACTTTTATATTAATTTAGATAAAAGCTATACGTCTTGTGTAATATATACGTATAATAATTATTTAATAATTTTAAATATGTATGTAAAATATTTATTTTTAGTGATCTTATTTTAACTCTTCTACGTACGAAAGTATGATTATGATTAATCAGTCAATATGAATAAAATATGTATATAAATAAGAAAAAATACGTAACTGCATTTTTTTGTTGAAGATTTTTGTGTTTTATATCAATTGTTCTTATTCTGCGTATGAAATGCAAACGTATTTCGTAAAGATAACCATTCTAACACAAATATAATAGAAGGATTCGAGGCTTGAAGGAGAAAGTAAAGGATCTAATATTCTAATGCATTAGTTTTAAGTGAAACATTTATGAAAGAAAGATTTTTTATTTAAAGAAAATGAAGTTTTTTAGAAGACTAAAGAAGGAAAATTATTCAGCCTCATGAGAACATATCACAAGAAGTAATAAAATAATCGTAAGTTTTTAGTTCTTTTTTTTGACCAGGTAAATTATTAATTGCTGATTAAATATCAGCGTTCCGCAAAATACAAAAATTAGTAAAATTGAATGAAATCATTGAAGTTTTTTGTTTTCTCCTCCCCCTAACTCAATATTTCTTATATCTATATTAAAAAGAGGTCGTTTTTATGAAATGTGTTATATTCTAACATAGTACCTACTATTTAATATTATTAAGTCTTTAGAAGATGTTTAAGGGGGAAACATGATATACGTATCTTTGTAATTTATAAGGCAGTAAAAATTTATCTTTCTAAGAAAAGGCGCTAAGAATACATGTTTCTTGAACAAAGTTGTATCAAGTTAAAAGAATATATCAATAACTGACGTAAAGTATAATTTTATAAAAATTGATACTTTATTCAACCTAAATAATATACAAATACTGAATCCAAATGACAAGTATTAATCATATAAAAAATTTGATATCAATAAATAGCGCAAAGTATAATCCCAAAAAATTGATATTCTAAATCCTCGCTTTGCGACGCGACAATTTTCTACACGAAGCGAGGTTTAAAAAGAATAATCAAATCCAAATCTTATTTGTGTAGGATGATATCTCGCTTCGCGTAGATATAGTCATGAGAGCCCCTTGACGAGATGGGATGAGGGAAAGTGGAATGGACCTCGTTTTGCGTGGAAAATCATTAAGAGATGGTTTGGAATAATTTTTAACATTAATTCTTAACATTGTATGATATGTAGCAGAAATAAGACATTACTTAATAAACTTTTTTTATGAATAACCTTTTAACAAACATAATGACCGACGGGTAAAATTTGTGTCGGAGGTTACTCAGGATCATGATCTTGATAATAAGTGTCAAGGTCATCGGAGCGGGGTCTCTTGTTCTTTACACAATCTTTTATACAACTATAAATACGTATCACTTGGATTAAGTAAAATACGTGAGTTAAGTCAACGAAAATTTTTTGAGATTACAACTTAGCGCCAATTATTGATATCAGTTGCGGAATTCTTTAAACGTTCTTTTGATAATTATTGTTATATCGTTAACTAGCGTCAGCCAATGAGAGCCGCGCTTTCTTTTAGGATAGTCCTGCTATCGGCTGTAACTAGTTAACGATAGCGATAAGACATTTAGAGAATTCCGCTACAGGGCTGTGTTCCAAAATTGACTGCCAGTACTGAAAATCTATACGTGTCATTACATATGGCATTACACGATGTTTTTATAATATAGGAGAGAATGTCTTAAATCTGACCGTGTTCCAAATCGGACCATTTTAATTTAAATAAATACGGTTAAGCAGATTTGCGTGCTATTTATAATGTAAAGTCCTTATAAGACACTGAACATGTGACAGCAGTTTAGCAGTACTCCGTCATAATGTTCATAGAATAAACGCAAATATGTATTTTTGGCTATCATGCGAAAATTTAAAAAAAAAAAACAAATCCTTGTAAATTATTATTTAAAAGGAGTTAAAAAGTTGAAACGGTAATTGATTTAAGATAATTGAAGACTGTAGAATTAAAAAATATCAAGAGTTTTGTGATTACTTTTGCAGTTTATTGTAAAATTTGTTCGTTTTTACTCAATACTGACAAAAATTAATTAAAATCTTTTAAAATTCTATCTAAAAGTCCATATAAATGGAACTCATGGTTCTAAATCGGACCGGAAAATGCATTTTTACACTTTCATTATTGTTCGACACAAGTAAGAGATACGTCAAAATGGTCTAAAGCAAAAATGAAGGAAATTAAATGATCTTTCAAACGGCACCATTGGTTTTGGGCTTTATTTACGCCTTATAAAGAACAAAAACTGCAAATAAGTCCGATTTAGACCACTCTCCCCTAATTTTTAAGTCAAATAGGATATTTCTATTATATTGCAAATCTTACTTTTTTTCAGAGAGTATATTATTTGTCTTTGGAATATTATATGGGAAGATCGCTACAAAATACAATGATCAATTTAGGAATACAAGGAGCATGCGACGAAGCTATGTATCAGGTAAAGTGCTTTTATTTAAATAAATTTATGTAAATATATATGTATAATAAAAAGTATATAAAAAATAACACGTTCTAAAGACCAATTCCTTTTATTTCCAAAAATAATTGAAATAAATGAATTATTTTTAAAAAATATTTACGCAACTTGCGGATTATTTTCGTGTTTTGACATCATTATAAATATCAGCGTTTTATGAACATTGCAGTTTATTTTATCAGTGAAAAAGGTAACGTAAAATAAAAAAGAACCTATTTTATTAAGTATATTATTTTTTAATATTATATACAAAAAGAATTCTCCAGCAAAGCGATTCAGTATTATAAGTTAATAATTATATTTTATTACAGATACTTATATTACTATTTATTAAATAAGGTATAATTATACGGCTCACACAAAAATTTTATGTAATTTATTGGTCAAAGTATCATTATATTTATTTATACAGGAGAAAAAAAATACTTGATATCTAGAATGTATAAAAAATTGTTTTTTTTTCTTAATTGTCGAAATCGTTGTAGTATTTTTAAAGGTACTACTACAAGTAGGTAATACCTTTAAAGCGATTTTACAAAATTCACATATTTTGCTTTACAGATTTCAAAGAATCAATGTTAGTGACAGCGCAATAGATACTTTTTTTCTCTCTCTTATGCTTTTTAATATTTTTCCCTTTTCAATTTCGAATTTTTCTTGAGAAATGCATCTAATTGTAAGTATATGCTTTAATTAAAAAATTTAATTTATATAGATCGAAATTCAAGGATATTTTATTATTGCAACGTAAAACTTTGTGAAAAAATAAGCAATAAAAGTGTAACCTTTTTTTTCGTAAAGTAGGTTTTTAGGTATAAACATTTAACGCACGCGCGCGTTTAATTAATTCAAAATGTTGGTAAAAAAAATCATTCGCCTGTAACGTACGAGTATGTACAATATTGAACGTAGGACAGTTCTGTTATCACCGACACAAAATATTGCACTGTATGCACTCTCACATGATCATATGTATGGTATAAGTGTAAAATAAATCTTCGTATAGATGGAATTATTATATAATAAAGATACTTTATTTGTTGAGAATAAATATCAGCGATATTATACGTACATTATGTTCTAAGAACATCACTAAAATCAATTGTGTTCATGATCTTAAAAATTAATTTTACTTCTTTACCATCTTTCTATTTGTGCTTAGGAAATAGATTATCTTAGTCATATATAACTCTCTTAACATTTTATGTAACTATTTATCGTAGATGGGTTTGGATATAGAAGAGTTGGAAGAACTTGAAGAAGACGCTGGACTCGGTAACGGAGGATTAGGCCGTCTAGCTGCCTGCTTTTTGGATAGTATGGCCACATTAGGTTTAGCGGCTTACGGATATGGTATACGTTATGAGTATGGTATATTCGCACAGAAAATAAAAAATGGTGAGCAAATAGAGGAGCCCGATGATTGGCTCAGATATGGCAATCCTTGGGAGAAAGCCCGACCAGAATTTATGTTGCCGGTGAACTTTTATGGTCATGTGATTGACACTTCGGAGGGCAAAAAGTGGATGAATACACAGGTAATAAATCATTTTAATACATAATACTTTACATACAAAATGTGTTTCAAAATATTGCTAAATATTGCTTGATCACATATATCACAAACAATTTAGCATGGTTGGGTAATGTTTTTTACATTAAATTAAGTTAAAGTTAATAACTTATAAAATTAACTTAATTTTTTTTGTTCTTTCAACTTTTTTGTAAGTTAACTAAGGGTGCCTTCCAGTAAGCGACACGGCACAGTGTATCAGTACGTCTTTGTTGTTCGCCAATGATAAACAAGGGATAATCACTGTATCGTACTGTGTCGCTTGTTGGAAGGCACACTTAGTTAACTTATAAAAGTTGAAAGAACAAAAAAAATTAATTTAGCTAAAATTACATTAAGACAGAATTAACTCAGTGAAATAAAAAGTAAATTTTGAAAAAATTATTTTTATTAAATCAGAATATCAATATTTTTAAAGATCACATTAATTTACACATATACATTTAATATTTTATAATAAATTATATGAAATAAAAATATTTGTTGTACAATAAAAAATTGATTTTTTAATTAGATATTTTCAGGTTTTGATATTATAAAAAGATGAAGTAAAATGAAATGTAATTTTAAAAGATGTAA
Organism: Cyphomyrmex costatus; assembly: GCF_001594065.2. Lineage (NCBI taxonomy): Eukaryota > Metazoa > Arthropoda > Insecta > Hymenoptera > Formicidae > Cyphomyrmex > Cyphomyrmex costatus. The sequence continues at coordinate 166,812 of NW_017275218.1, forward strand.
ATAATCTTATATTTTTTCTTTGTGTTGGCCTCATGTTTTTTGAAAATATACTTATATTGAAATGAAAAGTTTATATTCTTTTTTTATCGGTTGGACGTAAAATGAGCATGATGTAATAGCGTTCTCTAAATATAGATCCAACTCATGTTTATTTTTTAGCATTGAGTGTCGTGCCCATAACACAATTGAGGTTTTCCTAAACTATAAATTTTCTAATGGTGAATATTTTTTACAGAAAATAATATTTATATATTATAATAATATTTATAGATAAAAACTTTGACTTAAAAAGAAGAAAGTGAACAAGATGACATAAGAAATAACGGCTCAAATAATTAAATAGTTATACAATCATAAACTAAGAGGTTAAAAGCTAATTAGATTACTTCAATCCATTAGAAAACAAAATTTATGTATTTAAACAAGCATTTCAACCCATACATGAAATTATCATCATGGTAACTGTTACCCAATCCTGCAATTTGAACTGATTTCTTTTTCAAAACGTTGACGTATTTATAGTTTTAGTACAATAATGTTTTTGAGTTTTAGTACAATTAATTGAAAAATGTAAAGCTAAAAATCTTACAAGAAAAAATATAACAAAATTATACCTACAATTAGTTTCACGTTAACACTATATTTTAACTGAATTTTAATTCAAAGCTTGTTCTAAAGAATGCACAAGTTAGAAATAAAGTAATAAATTTTTTGATGTTTTAATTTAAAAAATTTACAAATTTTATAGAAAATCTCTGATTATGTATATATATATATATATATACCTATATATAAATGAATATCCGATGATTTTGGGATATCTCGTATAAATAATCTTTAATAATAATTATGATATTTTATTTAATATTATTAATACAGGTTATTTTTGCCATGCCGTATGATAGTCCAATTCCTGGCTACAAAAATAATGTTGTTAATACATTGAGGCTGTGGTCCGCAAAGTCGCCTATAGAATTTAATTTGAAATTTTGTAAGTATCGAATCTCGATAAGTTTCCATGATACGACAATAGCTTTTAAATCTTTTTTTATATTACTGATTCTCTTTCAGTTAACGACGGAGACTATATACAAGCGGTGATTGATCGTAATCTAGCGGAGAATATCTCTAGAGTTCTTTATCCCAACGATAATTTCTTTGAAGGCAAAGAGCTCAGATTGAAGCAGGAATATTTCATGGTAGCTGCTACTTTGCAAGACATCATCCGAAGATATAAATCTAGCAAATTTGGTTCAAGGGAGCATCATAGAACTGATTTTAGTGTTTTCCCTGATAAAGTAGCTATTCAACTCAATGATACGCATCCGTCCCTAGCTATTCCCGAGCTGATGAGAATTCTTATTGATGTTGAAAGACTCTCTTGGGAGGAGGTATGTTCATTATATGAGATTATATTGTCTATATATTAAAAAGATATTTTAAAAATTTGTTAAAACACAAATAAAATCACAACTTACAATGTGCAGTTGCACTTTTTCATACACAATTATGTATATTCGTATTTTTTATGTAAAATTAATTAATATTTTAATTTATAACTTTGCAACTATTTAAAATTATCATTGGTATATCTAATGTAATTTGATACATATATTGTAAGTCTATAGGTGACTGATTTTGTCAATTTCTCTGACTTTTATCTAAATGTATTACTTAATAACGCATCAGCGATAGTAACAGAATTAATATCTTTATTATACGAAAAACAGATATCTTGAAATATCTTATTTTTAGGCTTGGGACATTACTACACGTACATGTGCCTACACAAATCACACGGTTCTTCCCGAAGCATTAGAAAGATGGCCTACCCATATGTTGGAGAGTATTCTTCCAAGGCATTTGCAGATAATTTATGAGATAAATCACTTGCATCTTCAAAATGTCGCAGCTAAATGGCCTGGTAACATGGATCGTATTCGTCAAATGTCTTTGATAGAAGAGGAAGGCGAAAAGAGAGTCAATATGGCTCATCTGTCAATTGTTGGTAGTCATGCTATAAACGGAGTTGCTCGTCTTCATTCAGAAATTCTCAAAGACAGTGTGTATGTAGAATTTTCTTAATGAATCTGACAATGTTTTGAGAAGATTATTGGAATGTTTAATATAGCTTTCTTTTGTTAGCTTCCGAGACTTTTACGAACTGAACCCGGAGAAATTTCAAAACAAAACAAACGGTATCACACCGAGAAGATGGCTGCTACTTTGTAATCCAAATCTGTCTGATATAATTGAAGAAGTTAGTATTCAATGTAAAGTATTATTTTAATCAGGAATCTAAATTAAAAACAATATTCCAATTTGATTCTAGATTCACGATTTATTTAATTGTAATTATTTTAATTAACATCATTATCAAGTAAAATAAAAAATAAAAATGTTTTTTTTTTTAATTTTCTATTAGTTTTCAGAAATGCTTGATTTTTATAAATAAATAAAAACATTAAAATAACAAACTATATATTAAATACTGAAGAAACTGTAAATTAATTTTATCGATTTGTTTATGGTTCCGATACCATAAAATAAAGTTTGTAAAGTTTCACTAACGATTTATCTTAAGAAAGAGTTATAAAAAAGTTATCAGTTTCGATCGAAGTTCGATCCAAATGGTTTTTATAACTATAACTTACACATATGCATATCTTTTATATGTATATGATTTTGTGATTTTTAATAATTTATAGAAAATCGGAAGCGAATGGACAGTTCATCTGGAACAATTGGAACAATTGAAGAAGTGGGCGAAGGATCCAGTATTTCAACGTAACGTTGTTAAAGTCAAACAGGAAAATAAATTGCGATTAGCCCAAATATTAGAGAAAGACTATGGTGTTCGAGTTAATCCGGCTTCAATCTTTGATATCCAGGTTAGAATACTGACAACGAATATGAAATAATGATACATTTCTCAGTTATAAAAACCGTCGCAATTCATTTATTGCACGTAATTTCTCGTCATCACACAACCCAAACTAGCGTCCCTCGAAAGCCGAATCTTAAACTACATGAAAAAAAAATTCAACAAGATAAAATAATATAAGGTTGAATTGTAATGTTTTGTTGACAGGTGAAGCGTATACACGAGTACAAACGACAATTATTGAATTGTTTACACGTCATTACTTTATACAATCGAATAAAAAAAGATCCGTCTGCTCATTTTGTTCCAAGAACTGTGATGATAGGTGGTAAGGCAGCACCAGGTTATCATTTGGCAAAGAAGATTATCAAACTCATCTGCAGTGTTGCTAATGTTATCAATAATGATCCGATCGTTGGTGATAAGCTCAAGTTAATCTTCCTTGAAAATTATCGTGTGACCTTGGCCGAAAAGATCATACCAGCCGCGGATTTGAGCGAGCAAATTTCGACTGCTGGCACCGAAGCATCTGGTACTGGCAACATGAAATTTATGGTCAGTAATACTTGGCAACGAAATAAAATTTTAAATTACACATTTGCTTACATGTCCGGTGAGATAATCTCGATAATAAACTCATTTGACGGACATGAAATGATCTTAATTACTTCTTATGATCTTATTAAATAAATTAAATTCATCTTATGATTACAGTTATTTTTACAAAATGCTAACTTATAAAATTTAGTTGAGATAATGGAACTTTGCTTTATTTTTAGTTGAATGGCGCATTGACCATTGGTACTTTAGATGGAGCAAATGTAGAAATGGCGGAAGAGATGGGTAATGAAAACATCTTCATTTTTGGTATGACAGTAGAGGAAGTAGAGGCTCTAAAAAGAAAAGGCTATAATGCATACGGTTATTATAACAAATTACCGGAAGCTAAACAATGTATCGATCAAATCCAAGGAGGATTCTTCAGCCCGAATAACCCTGACGAATTCCGAGATATCGCTGATGTACTGCTTAAGTGGGATAGATTCCTACTCTTGGCTGATTACGAGAGCTATATAAACATGCAGGATCATGTTAGCAAAGTCTATCAGGTAATTAATCTATTGTTTAATGACCTTTCTTATAAACTTTTTATTAAAAAGATTGACTAGTAAATCGCTTATTAATTTTTTCAGGACGAGAACAAGTGGGTAGAAATGGCTATTCATAACATAGCATCATCGGGAAAGTTCTCATCAGATCGTACAATAGCGGAATATGCGCGCGAGATATGGGACGTTGAACCGAACTGGCAGAAACTCCCGGATCCACACGAGCCTCGTGATATTTAAATAAATTCGCCATTATTTTCTCATAAAGTGTCTCGATATTTGTCTGTCTTCTTACATAACTAATAGTAAGTCCTGTTGTAAACGGTAATGTTTAGAACATTAATGCCAAAATAATCATATTGCACAAAACAATAGGAGTTATTATTTGCAAGTATACAAAATGTTCGAAAATTCGTGAATCAAGATACCACAGTAAGGTTTTCAAAAAATTAAGAAAAAAAGCTTATTTGTGAATTTTTACTTTAAGCAATAGTTTGTAAAATAATTAGGGTTCACATAAAATTATTTATGGACTACGTTCAAATGTGTGCATATTAATACTATCGTACATGTGATTCATAGATGATTGTCTAAATATAATTGGTTATATTTAAAATTTAAATACAGTATAAAGTGTTTTAAATTTGAAACCCTTGCATCTCTACAAAAACTATTGCTTGAAATAAAAATATACACATAATCTTTTTATTCAATTTTCGAACACTTTTTTTGTTGTGATATTTTGATTCGTGAATTTCAGAACACTATGGTTATATCGCGATCATTTCTTGTAATGTGCTATGAATATTTGTTTACAGAAATGAGGGCTTTTTAAATGTTGTCTAAAATGGCATAGATATTGCTAAAATCATTTTACGTTCACCTTTTTCATAATGAAATTACGATATAACATAGGACTACTCTAATTATTACTAGAGCAGAACTGGATGATATCTGCACATTTCAACCAATTTTTATCTTGATTCCTGCCTCTTCACTAATCAGCGCATAATCTCTAAATGCCCCAATTGGCATTTAATCAAACTGAAAATCGACCGAAATATAGGTATAGCCCAGCTTTATACTAAATTATTCTCTTTTCTGTATATAGAATTCAAGAGAATAATTTTATTGCATGATAACGATATTATCTGTAAATTAAGCTATTTTAAGCTTACAGTGTTCGTAAGCTTCATTTAATTCCTTGTTTAATATTTGAGCTAATTGAAGCATGAACTGATGCTTACAACGTATGAGCGTGAAAACAACGCACCCAGCATAGCATCTGTTCAATATTATCATAAATCGACGAGTATATTTACGAATTAAAATTGAAAATTGAATGAGCTTGAATTACATGGCGCACAATACTCATACAAATTCTAGACATAAATAAATTTAAATTAAATATAATTTTAATTAAATTTAGATTAAATTTTTATTGACAGATTGAGAACTATTATACATCTATGTACACAGAACATGATATGTTAGATATCCTCATTGGGTACTAGGGATATTCATGAATACCTAATCAACAGCCATTAGATAGATCTATATATCTAAATATCTCCCAGTTGAGATGTTGAATGTCCATAAAATATCTAATTGTAAGTATCTATGTGCACATCATTTTCAATAGATATTTAAATAACATTCATGGTACATATAATATGCTAATGTACATAATATTTTTATCTACGTACGCAAGATTTGTATATATACAGGGTGACTCATTTTTAATAATAATCTCCAATATCTCTAGAAGAATCTCCAATGCTCTTAAAAAAAATGTAATATAGGGGAGAGTAGTCTAACTCGGACTATTTGCAGTTTTTGTTCTCTATAAGGCGTAAATAAAGTCCGATCATAAAGCCAATGGTGCCGTTCGAAAGATCATTTAATTTTCTTTATTTTTGCTTCAAACCATTTTGACCTATCTCTTATCTGTGTCGAATGGAAAATGTAAAAATGCATTTTTCGGTCTATGAGTTCCAAATCGGACCTCTCCTGTTTTTATGGACTTTTAGATAGAATTTTAAAATATTTTAATTAATTTTTGTTAGTATTGAGTGAAAACGAGCAATTTACGACTCAAAGATAAAAATATAGTTTATATTATTAGAATTAAAGTTAATAAAAAATTCTATCAATCTGAGTCTGATGATACATGATATTTTATTGATTTACTTAGTGTTCCTTAGACCAGATCTGATCAGTTGATCACCAGTACTACAACCAAGTTGTGGCAAACTTTCTTTCTTTGATGAATTAGCTGGCTTACTCATCTTTTTAATGTTTTTGTATAGGTCCGATTTGAACACGAGTTCTTTCGAATATTGGAACAGATTTTACAATAAACCGCAAAAGTAATCACAAAATTTATTTTTGAATTCTACACTCTTCAATTATCTTAAATCATTAACCGTTCAAATTTTCAACATCTTTTAAATAATAATTTACAAGGATTTTCTTTTTTAAAATAATTTTCGCATGATAGCCGAAAATACATATTTGCGTCTATTCTATGAACGTTATAACAGAGTACTGCCAAACAGCTGTCACATGTTCGGTGTCTTATAAGGACTTTACATTATAAATAGCACGCAAATCTGCTTAACTGTATTTATTTTTTATTAAAAAGGTCCGATTTGGAACACAATCCGATTTAGAACATCTTCCTTAAATGTAATATGACTTTTATATAAAACATTTTTCTTTAAAATGCATTGTTGAAGAGTTATTTGAAGTCGTCACATTTAAAATGAAATAAACTGTATACAACACAAGAGATGTACATATAAAATGCAAACGGTGTGTGTGTGTGTGTATATGTGTGCGCGCGCGTGCACTTTCAGACTTTATCGGAGCATAGAGGTTGTATATTACGTTGTCCATATCATGTCTTTTATTTACTCCACCTTGTTTACAGGATTATCGTAGACATTTTTTTATATCTCTAGCAGCATATTCTATGTACCACTACATGTATCTAGATATTTACTAGTATCCATATTAGATATGGACATCATATAAACATATGGATATAAGATATCTATTATATATTTTGTTCTATGTGTGAGTAGAGTAGTTGTTCTTTTCATATGAACGAAGATAGATAAAAAGACCACTCAATGATTCCTATTAATGAAAGGATTAGAAAAGTATATGTGTGTGTGATACTGACGCTACATACTTTCCTGTAACATCGTGCAATTATACCAGTATCTGTTTTGGATATCGAATAATTCTGATCGTGTTCAATATATTTGTTGTTATGTATGATTTATTTAAAAATAATTGATTAAAAAAATGTTTTTCGAAAGTAATGGATTCTCAATATTAATACACGAAATGTTTTACAAAACATAAAAAATTTAATGAACTGTCTTATCTTATTTCCAATATCAGTGAAAGAGAAAAAGATATGCTTATTTTAGGGCCGTCAAATTTGAGCTCCGGAGCTAAAACGCAAAACTATGACGCAAAAAAAGCAATATAGATTTAATTTAAGTAATATAAAGATTTCGGAGATTGCAAAGAATTGATATGCGTTTGAGAGAGACGGTCCATGAAATTTTACTCACATTGAATTTTTTTGCGTCAATTTGCATTTTGGTTTTACAACTTCAATTGAACAGGCCTGTTCTATTTTATCAGGAGATTATCTACACTAATTATGTCGTGATATAGTGTTTCTATAAGTACTTATGTAATATATTAAAATAAGAATATATTATATATTGTTTAAATAATATATTTTATGTTATAAGAAGAATATTAATAACTTGTTGAGAATAAAATCTGTAGTGAGTATTCTTGAATGTTTTTTAAAAATAACATTTGCAAGAGGTTCTACTATATTAAAAAAGAATTATAATAAATACAAGATGTCATTAAATTGTACATTATTTATCAAGGTAAATAACAGTGTTAACATTCCTGTTACTATTATATTATATTTTTTTCTTTTAATTTTATTCTTCAATAAAGGTTTAATTTTTATATTACGTATATATTTCTTCGAATATTACATGTAGATTATAAAATTCAACAATGGTCGATCCAGAGTTACGATATCGTAACAGCTAGGTGACAAATAGATTTATTACTCTGAACCAGAAAGCAAGCGACAATCGAGTGTGTGGGATGTTCCCGGATGAGCCGCATCCAACAAAAGTGAAGCGCGGCAGAAGTGTTGGGAAGAAAATAATTGCATCGTTCTTCAGAAAAACTGGTCCTGTTATTGTGTTTGTCGCGCTTAAAAATCGTCGTACAATTAATGCTGAATGATACACAATTTTCCTGCTAACTGTATTTGAAAAAATTTATCAAAGTCGGCCAAGATCGCGCATCATTTATTGCATCAAGACAATACAGAAGAGACAACTAAATTTTTGGCCAGTGCCTATATAAAATTGATGATTCATTGCTTTCCCTTGTTAATTCAAAAAGAGAAAAGAATATATCAAATGAAAAAAATAGCAATCTTTTTAATTTCATTAACTAAGTAGGAACAAGGAGCAAAGCTGATGATAAAACTTCGAAACGAGATTTTTTATTGGGTGCATTCTGTACGACGACTGCTTACTGAGCGCTCAGTGAGCTCTTGCATCTGATTGGTATATTTCGATAAATCTAAAAATATAAATCAAACAGATACAAGAGCTCATTGAGCGTTCAGTGAGCGGTTATAGAACTTTGTCTTGATTTCGATTCATCTGAAAAAACAGGATTATGGAACGGTTTTCTGTTCTAATTCCGGTTTGGTCCGAGTTCCTAGTTCTATTGTACATTTTTAAAAATGTCTTTTTCAAAAGTGATCAATTTTTCTTTTATTTGGAAAGGAATGTCCTTTTTAATAATTATACTTTTGTCCATAACTGATGTATTAGTAATACGTTAATTGACATGTCATTGATTTAAGACGGAAAAGATTATTTTTAAACAAGCGCTGTTTTAATTATATATTTTGTATCTCGAATTAGGTTTTATATAATTAATCATTTTGTTTCTCAACTAAATATAATTTCAATTAATCTTTAGATACGATTAAATGTATATATCAGCTAAACTGTATATAACTGTATATAAATATCATCCAATATGCTCTTAAAATTTGAATGAAACAAAAATTTCACGAGCATAATAAAATCGAAGCATAACAAAAGAATTAAATTTTGATCATTCATCAATGAAAGAATCACGAACAAATTAATTATTGCTGATATTTTCGTGAGAATCCATTTTTTTGGTGAGATGTTATATTTCAATATTTCAACAAGTAATTACGAATATATATACATTAATATGTAATCAAATGCTTAAATTGCATATACATTAATTTTTTAATTTAAATTCAAAATTATATACACATATTGTACGTACATACATATATTTATTTATTATATACACTCTCTGTTCAAATTTGCAGTTCCTCATAAAACCGCGCGTTTTATCTTAATGCATTAATATTTTCCTTTGTGTGTTTTCACTTAAATTATACATTTTTTTACTTTTAATATATTAAATAACAGATTACGCACTTGTGATTATTACACTTCTTCCGAATATAATATATTTATATATAATATATACATAAAAAAGATATCATTAAAATATCAGAATTATCCAAATTGAAGAATAAAGCCCCAAACACAATGTAAGAAAATGGAAATAGCGATAAAAATAATACGATTTCAAATCATCAGAGGCTGTGTATTTTGGTGTTTTCAATTTATTTGTGTTACAAATTAAAATTGTGCTATTTCTATCGTTATCACTATTCCCTCGCATTGTGTCTGAAGATTAATCCTGTTCGAAGTATGTAAATGCTAACGAAACCGTGTAAAACATTTTATATGGACAAAAAATGGTTCAATACACTTGTTGCCTCTTTTCTAAAGCAAAAGTAAGAAAAAATTATTTCTTTAGTTGTATAGTTTTAAAATACGCAGAAATAAATTTGTATCTTTGTTTCTTTTTTTCAAAGAGATGTTTGCAAAAATCACATAATGAAAACCGACGTAACGTTGCGATTATCATAAATCGACAGGATGTCATTAGACAAAAATTATAAATTATCGGGCAAACTGGTGTGTGTGTGTGTGTGTGTTGTGTGTGTGTGTGAGATTTAGAAGTAATGTTATGCCATCAACAGCCAGCAGATGAATATTACTGCTAACCACAAAAATACTTTAGATAAAAACTGCTCTTCTTCATATTGTGGTGTACCTCTGGGAGCTGCAAGTAAATAATTTTGTTCTAAATTATTTTTTAATTATTAATGCAATATTAAACATTAGAAATTAAAAAAATTTGTATGACTTGAGAATTAATATCTAAATGTAATATACTATATATCACTGATATGCCTCGTGATCAGACAAAGGATTCACAGAATAAAAAAAACCTCGATTGTTATCGTGCCGTAGTCAAAAAAACATGTGCGTATCATAGCTGCTTCTATTACGTAAGGACGCACATAATCTCTTATGTACGATGGAGTTGTTAAATGATTCGAAGCATTTGATTAATCAATCGGAAAAAAGAATTTTACTAAATGACCAATAAAAAATTGCTTCAGCAAATTGATTGCATCCTAAATGGAATTTAGAGCACGTTCACACGACAATACACTACCGTTATAAATTCAAGAACGCTTGCAATTTTCTTGCATTTTATAAAAACTAAGTATCACGGTGAAAAAAATTATAGAGCTGTGTATGGCGAGAGAAAGCAAGAATGGTGCAGCAAAAACGACAGTATAAAATATTTATTAAAAAATTTTCTTCTTTTCGATCACTTAATTTAAAATTGCTGTGATAATTAATAAACGATAAGTAAATGTATGACTGTGCCTCTTTCCATATTGAGCAAAACTGACAATGAATAATACATATAGAAACGTATTAATGTGTTCTCACTCATCTGCTGAAACATGAGTACAGGAAACAGGCAATCTCCTCAAAAATACTCATGCATGCCTCAGTAGTCTAAGGACGCTCGCACGAAATGCAAGAGATCCGGGTTCGACTCTTGGCCGAGATAATATTTTTCGCAATAAATTTATTTACATCAATTTAATTGTAGTATTAGGTGCATCCAGAAACACGACAGTGAGCTTTTTGATCTGATTGGCATATTCCATTAGATCTAAAAATATAAACCAAACAGGTACAAAAGCTCACTGAGCGCTCAGTGAGTGATCGTGCTTCTGGATGCACCTAATACTACAATTAAATTTTTCAGTAATTTAGCTGCGTTTTAAAGTCCGAAAATATTTCAGCACGTAATAAATATGACTACAAATATGGTATATATGCATGGGGCATTCCATATCCCAAGTGTGCTACCCATGAACTTTTGGATTTTTTATTTAAGTATGCATACATTCAAAATTTAATAAATATTTAAAATTAAACAATTGTATGAAAAGAAAGACACATAAAGATAAATAGTTTTGCCTTACAATTTCGAAATTATATTTTTTTCAATATAAAAAGGAAAAGAAAAATTTTATATATTTTTCCCCTTAAATTTATAACAAGTATTACCTGCGCTTGGTCGTGTTTCTCCAATGTTAAAAGTCGATGTAATAAAACCAAATGGAAAAGTGCCAATACCGAACGACAAATAGGAACCTTCACCAAAGCCAAAGCCGGGAAAGCCGACATTGGCTTCTGGTTCTGACCTTTGACCGGCCGGACGTGGTGGCACGTTATTCCTAGAATATAAGTCATATTTTTTTATTAAACTTGATATTTAATACAATATTTCTAATTTATAATATTCAATTTAGATAGAAAGGAACGAGTTATACCTTGGATCTTCATGTTTTGCAGCTCCACGTCCATATAATGGAATGACTTTATCTTTGCTTATTGCAGCTTTACATACTGGACAAACCTGTCTAGTAGGTCTGGTCTCTAACCACTGATGCAGACATGGCCAACTGTATTATCATTTATATTATTTAAATCATAAAGAATAATTCAGTCTTCAATGTGCTGTGTTATCAAATCAATACTTACCAAAACAGATGACCGCACATACTAACAACTGCATCTTTTGCTGTATCCAAACAAATATTGCACTCAAAAATCCTCTCATCCTTTTCTTTTTCTTCAGTAGAGCCTGCAGATCCTGATGACTTAGACGAACCAGCTTGTTCCCTTGTTTTGCTCATCCTTAAAGTATATGCATACATTCAAAATTTAATATATTCTTATATAAACAATAAATTAATTTTATAGTGCTTTAATATTGTATCACTTTAATAAATCACTTTTCTTTCTTTCTTTTTCTGTCTCATTCTATATAACCTTATTATATTATATTCTTAAACTTGCCTAAACACATGTACTTTTTTTTTTTGTATCCAACCATGACTCAATCCGTTAACCTTAACCTATTTTCTATATTTTTTTTTAATTATTATTTACTATTACTTACTTCACAGTTTTACAATTTTAGTTTTTTAATAAACAGGTATATTTAATATGATAATTACTTTACGCACATATACACACTCTCTTTTTCTCTCTCTACTCGAACATTACGTCATTCTTTTTTTCTACACTCTAACATTAATACGTAGCATCCTTAATTTACATATAAAGAACACATAACTTCTCCTATTATTTAATCTGTTCGTTAAATTTTATGTTTCAGCAATTTTAAATATTCTATCGCAAAAAACAATCTCTTTCTCTCTCTCTGTATATATATATGTACCAGCACACACACACACACACACAATTATCTACGCCATTCGATCTATCGACCATTCCTACATTTACACATCACACAATTCTTGATTGCTCATCAGTATAACCTCTCTACATTTTATTTATCTCATTTCTTTCTCTTTTTACATTCGTATTTTTTGACAATGTTAAATATATCTTGTCAACTTTATCTTTTCTTTCCCCTTCCTTTTCATCAACCGCATATGTCAAGTCGAAAACCGCAGCACTCACTTTTTGTTATAGGAAGGTGGGTTCGACCTTCTCACGCAATAATATCTCCTTGTTTACAACGTAATGACACAAGAATCAGTACAAGTAGAACAAATAACAGAAAATCTGTTTTCCCATCCAATCGAATGTCGATAAGTACAATGCGCTATATGACCGCTACGTGTATGTATACGAGACACATGATTTCCCAAACAGGATATTAGCAAATGACAGTAAAAGAGAAAGAGAGTAATATGGTGGAAATAAGATGGTGAAGAGTAAGAAGGGGAGAGTAAGGCACTAGCACACATTTCAAGGAATAGAGGACGCAATTTATCTATTTAACACTGCAAATGCTTCGTTGACCAATGAGAAAAAAGAATTTTCAGAATTGACCAATCAAAAAATGTTTCAATGCTTTTGCAACGTGAAGTGAATGTCATCTAGAAAATTAGCGCGTTCAAGATGAGCAAAGATCACAAAGCTATTAACCTGTTTACCGAGCAATTGGATATGATTGATCGGATCAATCATTTCGTCAACTTGAATACGACCAATGGCTGAGTTCCATGCATATATAGGCCTTGAAACAAAGTGAAAATTACGAAAGTGAGCAAATTTACTAGGTATTAACCAATAAAATTATAACTATTCTAGTAAATTCACTCTTATAATTTTCAATTCGTTTCAAGATACAGAATTGACCCCTAGGCCATAAAGATACATAAAATAAATAATTGGAGCGACAGATTATCGTTATTATTCCAGCAGTAATATCGGTCGATATCAACTTGTAATTTTTATGGAAACATAACAAGTTGATGAGCTACAAATTTCTTAGTACTCGGATCGAGTTCTAGCTGGTTCTAGCTTCTAGCACTGTGAACATTGAGCTTTAACGCAGCTTTAACGCAGCTTTACGACCGATTTATAGTCAGTTTATATATTCAAGATTGTCTTAAGTTTAGTTTTGAGATGTCAGGAACCAATCAGAAGACCACATTAGTGTTTCAAGATCTACAACAGACTTTTAAGTCTGGGGCGAGTTTACACTATGACGGAACCGCGGATAAGCGTTCTGATTGGCTACTGCTTTTCCGCAATCCGCTTTTCCGTCAAGGTGTAAACGCGCTCTGACAGAAAATCGACTACCAGCGCGTGTTCTGATTGGTTACTGCTCTTCCCGTCAAGGTATGAATGAATATGTTAGGAGCTGCAAGCTCATTGGCTACCGCGTCACATTTTGCCGCGCGGCAAGCGTTTCCGCGTCCAATATGAGTTTGAATGAGTGTATCCTTTTCTAAATATGAACTACCCCCACTCCTCCAATGCAGCCACTACTATCTCTGCTTTTATCACAGCTTTCGCCTAATATTATAATGATATCATAGTGCAAGTCTTCTTCCACTATGGAATATATCTATAACAAAACAAACTTTCTCAAGTCATTGTAATTTTGATGTAATATTACGTTTATATATAAATGAATTTGCGCGCAACCGCATGATTTTGTTGTCATGTTACTGGGACTTTTTTGCTATGGAAGATATTACATGTGTAACGTTTTGTTTTTTATACTAATATTACGAAGCAAATACGATGTATATAATTTTCATATTTAAATACTATAATCAATAAGTAAATATATATATATTATATATATGTATCTATACATAATGTAATTTTTTACAATCTTCATGAAACTATAGTAAATAAAATGTTATTATATAGTAATAATAGAAGAAAAACAAAATATTACATGTTTGTTGTAGATTCTATATTAAGCAAATCTATATTATGACAAATATGAATATTGACAAATATTTTTTTCTATTTTGTTTGTTTTAATCTTTTGTATCTTAAAAAGTAAAAATTGTATTTGTAATAAATATGTAGTTTATCTGTCTCGAGACAAAATAATTTCGACTATATTTATATAATATATTACACTTACATACTAATTATTTAAGAAAATGTTCCTATATATATATAAATCACAGAAAAAAAGAGTAAGTAATACATATAAGTTCGATATTTTTTCTACTCTAAACTTATAAATATAAAAATCCTATAGCGAATATTTATTTAAAATTACAAAAGACGAATAAATATACCAATCAAAATCTTTCTTGCTATAAAAATACAACTCGTATATGCACACTTAAAATCTGTTCAACAGATTACTAAATCTATTACAATTGAACTTTCCTGTTTTTAATACGTCGAAACCAAATAAATATCTTATTTTTAATTTTTGTTCTCGATCTCTATTTTTATTGCATTAATATGCAAAATAAAAATATTATTACGCCAATTACGTCGTTCACAAGATTAAATACTTCATATTTTTTTTTATTCACTTTCTAACTTTATGAAAGGTCGCGTAAAACACCTTAGATCGCAAAAAATAAATCATAAAATAAAATTTTGAAGAGGGATTTATTGCAGAGGAATTTATTAAAATATTAAGAAGTATTAAAAATAGGAAATTAATTATATCAATATAGCGACTTTCAATTTAAAAAGATTATATATAATACGTTTTTATTATATACATATTTGTATATAATAAATAACATACAATTGTCACACTACATGTCCCATGTGGAGCATATAAACTAGTAAATAGTAATCTTACCGAATCATGAGTATAACTGTTACAATATATTAATTCATAAATAACAAACTCCTGTTTAAATAAAAAATTAACTTAGAAAGAAAAGGGCACTAGGAGTTAAGCGTAGATAACTCCTAGTGCCCTTTTCTGTCTAAAGTTCATTTTTGATTTTATAACTGTTACGTAACATATAGATGTAAAGGATATATATTTACATCTGTAACTGTTATACTCATGGTTTACTATGTACGCGCGTGCATACATATATATACTCCTATCATATGCTTCTATATACACGTGTATACACTCTTTTTCTCACACTCTGTACACACAAGTATGCGCGCACACACCAAAATAGAGAAAATGAAAAAAGCAATACCTGATTAAATAATCTTGAATTAATTGTGTTTAAGCAAAATCGCGTAAATCTATGATTGCTTATAATGCTGACAACTTGCTGTATGTTTTAACAATTTTAAACATACCAACATTGAAGCAATACGCCGCTAATGATGTTTATACCTATTAGGTAGATTGTAGAGGTCATTTGGCTTAATACCACAATGTAGAGACTATCTTTATACTAATTTTTCAATTAAAAAAGTTTAAAGTTAGCGAATCACATGTTCAAAAAATTTAGATATACAAACAATAGTAAACATGACACAATAGTGAAAGTGAATAAATATTGATATATATTTTTTTTTATTTTGAAAAATGAATTATAAAATGACAATTCTGTTTTGTAATTTTACAATTGCATTCTCATTTTTAATAATAGTATAAATGGAATATTGATATTAGGATATCAGGTATACTAATGTCATACATACATATATATATATATATATATATGTGTGTATGATTTTAATTAGAACGAAATAGAAATTATGACATTAATTAGAACATGAAAAAAAAACTTTAGTATACCTGTTATCCTAATATCAATATTCCATTTATACTATTATTAAAAATGAGAATGCAATTGTAAAATTACAAAACAGAATTGTCATTTTATAATTCATTTTTTGAAAATAAAATATAAATAAAATGCCTATGCAAGCCTCCGCAGTTTTTGGTGCGTAAAGAAGTCAAACCAATATATATATATATATATATATATATTGGTTTGACAAAAAGTTTGATAAAAAAAAATGTACAAACATTTCGATCCTCTTCAATGTAACAGTTAATAAATATATGGTGAACAGAAATATAAACAGACTATAATCTCTCCTTTTGGTAGTCTTTTAATGTCAAAGAAATTATCCAAGAATAAAAACGTCTGTGTGTAAGTACAATTTTTACAATTAAATAATATCATATAATCACAGAATGATGAATGTTTCACATTTAACTATCTTCAAAATCAGGTAAAATCAAGACTATTTCTTTCGTGAAGTTTTCACGTCTCTTAATAAAATTAGCTTTAATAAAATTACTTATAATTTAAAATTAATATATTATAATTTTTAAAAACAAAACCTCAATCAAATTCATTTTTTCTGGAAACATTAAAAATTACTTCAATACTCATAAAAAAGATGCATATTTATAAAAAATAATTTTACAAAAAAGCACTTTAAACATTTGCTATCTAGCATTATAATTTCACATTTACTGCAAATATTTATCTTCTTTCTTTCTATCAATTAATTGATAGAAGGCTCCATATCAAAACGTATATTAATTTTCACAAATAATAAATGTATTACACACGACCAACCAGTGTTTGGCTCTTATAGGCACTACTTTCTTGACTGATAATAATTTATTACTATACAAAATATGCAGACATGAATTTAAAAAAAATAAATGATATTTTGATTGTTTTCAAATACATCCTCTTTCTTAATATTGTCAATAGGAACAACAGATTAATCATAAAAAATAAACAATAGTATGATTATGTTAAACGTATGTTTAAAGTATTATTGCATTACATATGCAAAATTACGTTAATATTTAAAAATAGATTAATATCTTAGAAGAACTACTGTATGATACTTGAACGTGTGTGGTGTTGTTAATTTAATTTAATTTAATTAAGTCCATTTAAAATAATTATAGCCTCCATTTTAATATTAGTACCTTCAAATAACTATTAGAATAGAATAAGCTAATAAGAAAACTAATGTAGATCAAGTATACGTTATATCTATATAAATTCATAAATTTTAAAACAAACGTTTAAACTGCTATCACTTGTAACAATATTTTTTATATATAATTACTTCTTGGGCATTCTTTTTTGTAGTCTACTTTAGTTTCTTTCTTCTCTAAATAAAGATACCATTATTTATATCATTAAGATTCCAAGAGATTTTTTTATATTTGATGTTTCCGGTAATGAGAGAGCCCATTTTCTTAAGCCTGTTAACAAAACTGAGCTAGTGACTAATATAGCCCCGCCTACAGAATATCGATTTGGAATTTCATTAAAAAATAATACTTGCCAAAAAAACGCAAAGACAATATCTGTAGATCTTGCTATGGCCACTGGACCAGCTTGTTCAATCTGAAGAGCTAAAGTTAACAAGATTTGACCTGCAAAACTAAACAGTGCGAGTGCAACAATTAAAACTCTATCTATACCACAATGTGGCATACACAATGCACCAATTGCCCATGATATGAGTGTAGTTTGAATTAAAGCAAATGAACCAAAATTTGTCATTATAACAGAGAAATGAAGACCTTTTAATGCACGTAGTAAAACATATGCGTTCGCACCAAATAAAGTAGCTGAGAAAGCAGCCATAGCACTCCATAAATCTGCATGTTCTGACTTAACTTGACCATCTGAGAGAGATTCTATGGTGTGACTAAAAATTAATGACGGTCGTGTTATCAATATCACACCAATCAATGTTAAACATACAGTAACAACGTTAAATAATCCACAAGGTTCTTTCAAAAATACCCGGGCAAATATTGATACAAATACAGGAACAGAAAATACAATAACTGAGGCATCGGCCAATGGCATATGTCTAAATGCATAGAAACTTAACATAAGTCCTGTTGTACCAATAAAACTCCTTAGAATAAGTATTAGTCTATGTCCTTTTGGAAAAGGATGTTCACCTTTATAAATCACAATTGGTATAGCTGGTAACAATACCCCAAAGAATCTGAACATTGCCATCTCTGTTGGATTTATCTCTACTAAACTCTTAACGATTACACTACATAATGAGAAGAACAAGGACGACAGTGTTGCTAATACTAGACCTAGATAAGGACACGATTTACATAATAGAGTAAAAAACTTTCTTTTATGATTTGTTGTGTTACTTTCCATATCAGCATCCACTAAATGCTGCAGTTCCACATGCTCTGACATATCTGTAACACATATAATGTGAAAATAAGTATATTTAGATACATAATAGTAGAAAATTAGATATATATTAATAGAAAATGAAAAAAGAAGCATTTTAGACCACAGGATACAATTTTGAGATTCTAAAATATTCTTGTAAATATAAAATTAAAAATAAAATTAAGATTTTAAGACAATAAAACACTTTATAAACTTTGCATTCCTTTAAATAATTATGTCAGAGAAATAATGTTAAACAAATATATAAAATAAAAATAAAGTTTGTGGCATGTTGTATTATTACAAATTTTAAATGAATTAATGATACACAATAATTAGTGTAGAATAGAAGAAAACATAAGTGTTACGTAGACATATATAATTTCATCTAATCAACTTAAATTATATATTACTTAATCGTTCGTAGAAATATTGTCGACACTTACCTATCAATTTATTTGGATTTTATCAAACACGTTCTATGTAAATAACTATACATAAGATTATGTGTCAAATAATACAGTCACAAAAGGAAGCCTAGATAGAAAACAAAAAACAATCAAGACTTGCTCTATAATCTTACGTAATTAAATGCATACTTGTTTTATATTTAATCACTAGTAGTTATATTTTAACGATCACATTGTTAAATTTATATTAATAACAAAACTCTATATTATAAGTTACTCTACACTCATAACTCATAAATGATAGTTTTATTTATAAAAGCTTTCTTTGTATTTATTCTCTAGTTACTGTCTTATTTGTTAATATGAAATAGTAATAATTCTCTTATAACAAAATATTTTACCATTTGATAGTAGATATATTTATATTTATTATACTTTCTTGCATTTTCTGTCTTTAAATAAAATTAAATTGTATTTACTTTAAATGAAGAAAGAGAGAAAAAACAAAGTACAAAATTTGCAACTAAAACGAGTAGATCTAATTGTCACTAATGTTCATATCAGGGCCACAGACCAGCCATAGCACAATATATACAGTAGCGCAACTCTCATGATTTCACCATGTATAAAAACGAACTGCACATGCGCGAACGAGACGTGTAACCAACCAGGGCATTGATATTTTATCTCACTTCTTTCCATTGTCGTTATCTATTTACGTAAACGTAATCAGTAAGCGAATTGACCAATCACAGTTGAGAACATATATATATATGTCCAAAATCCTAGGGTTCTTCGAGAAATGCCAACATTCGCCTGCCATTTTTTATGGATTTTGTCTACCTAGTAACCCAACTCGTGAAGAATTTCCCTATGACTAGCAATCATCTGATGACTTGAAGTCATTTTTCTTCTCAAGGAAATATTTCTTTATGAAACCTGTTGGGATTTCTTTGTTATATTGCTGGGAAGGTTCGTACAGAGCAAAATTTTATAAATTGATTCCTGAAAATTTTTATTAATAAGATCATGTACACCTCAATTGCACCATAGTACACATAGGGTGAGATATCAGAACAAATTATTTTTCTCTTTTTACAAAAAAAATCGCTCTGTACGAACCTTCAGGAGCCTTTCCTGATTACGAATATCGTAATTAAAACGCGATTCATTCAGTATTTCGATATAAAAAAAAAATTAATGTTCGACCCTTTTAAGACCTTACAATAGATAATTTAAATTCAAGACACTCTGTATAATATTTTCTCTGTGAAAAATAAAGTCTCAAAGAATATTCTTTTAAATCGTCTGTGTATTTTATTATAAAAATATTCTTGCGAAATATTTAAACAAATATGACAAAACGTTATATAAAAAAAGATTTATTAACTTTCAAACTTCATCATAATTTTATCATCTTAATTTCTCAGATACATTTCTATATTATATTTCTTTTAATTTAACGCGTCAATCATATTGCATTAATTTATATACAAAACATTCAATTAGTAGATAATTAAAATTTTTTTAAAGAAAGAGAGTACATATTATCTTTTCATACGACGTAATTCCCAGCTTTTAATATCTACAGAAACTTGACAGCAACAGTAAAGAAGGAAAAGTAGAATAAATTGACTTTTCCAAGATCCTATAGACAAAAATTAGCATCTTAATTTGACTTATTTACAATATAAGAATTCTCTACTTTAGATTTGAGAAAATATTAAAATTTTTAATAATAATAAATTATATATATATTTTTAATAATAAATATTGTGTGGTATGCAATATTTATTATTAAATCTTATTAGAAAATAAATCTTATTAAAAAATAACAGATATAATTTCTCTATATATAGTAAATAATAATATGAAAAAAATGGAAAATTAGATATTGTATATATAATAAACTTGCCGTATATTATTTTCTGTGTAAAGATATTTCCAACTTCTTGTCCACCCAAAAAGTAAAAATTAGATATCGCTGACATTGCTAAAAGAGGGCTCGCCAATATGCAATGAAGCATCTTAGCATTTCTTGAAGATAAATATGTATTCTGTACTTTACAATACTGTTTACTTTTGCCAATTGATGTTCCTATATCTTCAATTATTATTCCTATAAAATTGAGCAATGCCCAAATAAAGATATTCATTTGTATCCCATGCCATATAAAGACAAACGTGAAACACAAAAATGATGCAAATAATTTTCCAAAGCTTCTATTTGATATAGAATTTCGTATAGGAACATAGATATATCTGTAAATATAATAGTGAAGTCAAATTAACAGAAATCTAAGTCTGTATTATAATGAAACATATATAATCTTTTTGATTATTGTAACAGAATAAAAAATACATATATAGTAGATAAATTTAATCAAACTTACCTTATTAAAAATTTGTATAATCCTCTATCAAAATATTTCCACATGTCGGAATATAAATGAATTCTAGCTATGCATTTAGGTTGTGATGGCGCTTTTATATCATCTAAATAACATAAATTACTGCATGTTCCATAAATTACAACATATTTATTTAAAAAAAATTGTCCCATGCAATATCCTAAACCAAGTAGTTCCCAAGAATTCAAATTTTGTAAAACCTATATAAAATAAAATATATTTTTATATATACATCTCATGACACGTAAGCATATGTTGTATAAAAAAATTATTACCTGCAATTGATACTTTATAGCATTTACATAAATAAAATGTAAAAACAATTCAGTAAAAATAGACCAGAATATAAATCTAACTAAATTAAACATAAATGTTAAAAGCTTTTGACAATTCCAATACTGATGTGGTTGATTGATCTGAAAAAATAAAATATCCATATATTTTATTGAACTATGTAATTCTGTAATGTAATATATATAAATATTCATACATACAGATTCCACAAATTCATGATATAAAATAAGTGGTCCTAAAAATAACGTAGGCAGATATAAGCAATATGCTAATTTTTGAATGAAGTTGTTTGAACTAGAAAATTGGTCATTAATACTATCCATATTGTGACTGATACTTCTTAAATGTATCCAACACATAACAAGTGTTAAAATATAATGTTTCTCATCAGTAATTCCCAGCCAACTTTGAAAACGACCATTTGGAATTTTTAATATATGTATTACAAACATGTACAAAACATGTATAATCCATGCTGCATTCTTGCTGCATATATACGTTATTATATATAAAAAAGTAGGTTGTAGTATTGTGCATAACATACCCAACATACCCAAATAATAATATAAAAAAACTACTGATGATAAAATATACCAATAGCATAATATCTGAAAAATGTCCATGTTATTTTCTTTTGATCCATAATTCCTTCTGCATCATATTTTGCATATAACTATCGTACCATACTGTTAATGTTGACTTTAATAATTTGACTGACAAAATGATGTATAAAAACACATGGTATCAATCTATTTGCTAATGTAAGCCATATAAGCCACTCTTGGTCAGAAGTATCTCGTTTCTTTCCAATCCAAGTCCAGCCTGAATCAAAATCATTGTATGTATCATAATAGTCATTGAAAACTGAAAACAAATCATATATGATTGAAATCATTAACACATCATAACAGTTTAGCTATACTCTCTTTCTCTTTAGTCTTACAATTGTTTGCCAAATAAAATTGATATACAGAATAAATGATAGCGCACGGCCATACAAGGAAATAAAAATAACTTTCATAATAGCGCTTATAGTTACTAAAGTATTCGTTTTTCATTGTTATAAATTAAACTTGCCGCTTTAACAATATTATACCAATCACAAAAATAATTCCAAAAAATGCCATGTAGCACAGAGATATCTAAAGTGATCATTCCAGATCCTAAATTCCGGACATTCCGGTCTTCTTCTTGTTCTTTAAGCCCGTGTCACGCTGGGGTTGTGGACGCGGATTGGATTGAGATTGCGCATTGGAATTCAGCCAATCAACACAAAGCAGCTTTATCTTGATTGGCTGAATAACACAGATGTCTATAGGAGGACGATCAAGTTGAAAGTTTAGGGGATTTTTAGGGGGAAATGAAATACATTAGGGGATAATCATGCGAACCACCTGGCTACACTGTGCGACCATTTATATCCATGGTCTCTTTCGCACAGATGTTGGCTTCACATTTGGTATGTATATGGTTGCCCGTTGCAGTAGTTGTGTTTTAAGTATGTGTCAGTGGATTGTGTGATGAATATGTGATTCGCGTTATCGCACTGTTTTTTATTGCGTCGTTTTAATGTGTGACATTAAAAGATCTCTTGACGATAAATTGATTACATCTGAGTCAATGACAATGTACTTTGTCCAAGACGCAAAATAATGAGGTTACGAATGTGATAATTTCAACTTGTTGGTTGCATTATTGTGGAAGATATATATTGTGAAAAAACATCATGAGTTGGCTACGGAGCAATCCGTTGCGAACGAGCTTCAGCAAACAGCGATCCAGGGACTCGCCACCGAAAGATGCTGATCCGTCTGCGTGTTATGACAGCTTCTGCAAACATTCGCAACAGATATACGAAATCATTCTGCATTCTTTAGTAAGAACTATTTTTAGATCCTTCATTATTTTGAAATTTATATCTCTTCTTAGATTATATATATATATATATATATATGAAAGAGATAACTTCCTTAAATTACATCTTCAATTACAGAGATTTATGAAAAAAATACTAAAAATGGATATTGTTTAGCACATCCACGTTTACTTCAATTTTGACGAAATTTGATACTTTTTACATGAAACAAAAGAATCTGTCGAAAAAAATGTTGTTAAGCGAGATATTAATCATAAAAGTTCACTGCTATTAAGGTTACGAAACCTGTCATGTCTATAATATAGTGAATTGCGCATGTGCTATATTCACGTTTACGTACTTGTGATGTTGGGGAGGGGAGGAACCTCAGTACATAATACGTGTTTAGGCAGGGAGTGGGGTGCAAAGGTTTCATCCTTTTTCCTGCCTTTCATATTAATAACTTCTAATTAAGAAAAACACCTAGGAATTAGATATTATATTGTGTAAAAGAAAAGAATATGAATGAGTTTTTATATACGCAGAACAATGTATGCTACAGTTTTACTCGTAGTACATACACAAAACGTTTATGGCTTATACAATACATACTTTGTAACTGTGTATTTAGATTTTTAGAAAGTGTAATATTTTAAAAGTACACCTATCCACATATTAATTTGGAGGAATTATTTTAGTCCCTTAAATCTGAGATTGGGTCTATATAAAAAAGAACATTTCCTTGAAATTTTTATAATTAAAAAAGTGTTTTAAGAATTGAATCAGTTTTGGACAGTTGTAACAGATCCTTTATTAGTAGATAATATATATATATATATATTAGATACCTATAATATATATATATATAAAATATTCTTTATGAATTATCAATTTGTGTATTTTTTAGCCTCCTAAAGGGATACCTACTCAAGATGATGTACTTGGAGTTGTTAATCACATTGATCAAATGGTGACATTATTGATATTAGAGCTACGGGATTCAAATTCGCATAATCATTATCAACAGGGTAACACTGCAACGCATTCTCCATGTTTAGAATATTTATTAAGCGAAAATTTACTTGTTAAATTGTACGATTGGAGTATACATACAGGAAGGTATATCTCTACAAACAGTATATACTTATATTTAAAAAATATAAATTCTTATAATATAACATAATGTATAATATTCTGTATATTTTTTTGTGTAAAGTTAACCTCACTTTTTAAGTTTTATATTTTCATTAATTAATTGTGTTTAATTGCACTAACAATAAGTTTGTTTCGATTTTTGCCACAAAGCACAATTTTAACGAACTGAAACTGATCATATTTTTGTTTCCATCCCATCCTTTTCAATTGATTTTTATCAAATCTCAAGTTATCTATGTTTCTTATCTGTTTCTTAATTACATTGATATAAATATTACTGTATGATTTGTAAAACCCGCAACAATATTATTATCTTACATTTTTTGTCAATTTTATATTATTTACTTTCAAAAGAAATTTTTTTAAGTTTATTTTATGTAGTTGTTTCACTTCGCATGCGCGTATGCACTTCCTTGTTTATATTTATAATAATTTTTTCAACAAATAGCAAAGAACTAGTTATGTCTTTTACATTCGTAACAGATTCCAAATCGATAATAATTTAAGGTATCTTGGAAGAGCAGAAAAAAAACACATTACTAACAATTCGATTTATTAAGTATTTTTATTCCATGCTTATTATCAACATCTAATATAATAGTAAGTCTCATATTAATAGTTTTGCTAATTCATTGAAGTTTTTTTCTATTTAATCAGGATCATTCATGTAATATTGTTTTTAGTATCCATTGATTGTCTATCATCATTGGTTTTAGACATTGCTCTCGCTCTGATATATTTTGGTACTGAACACAGGGACAAACATAGAAAATTTGTCAGGATCTTAACGAACTATTTTTTTTATTGTTAATGGTCTTAGATACTATTTTTGCATTTAGATTTTGGGTCCAAACATATAAACATAGAAAATTTTCAGTCATATGACACACGAGAGATAGTCAATAGTCTGCCTGTTTAGTTTAAGCTTACTTTTAATTTTCGCTTCACGGACGCTTCAAACTTCAATCACATAATTTCTGTTTATATATAAGTTACTGCATTATATATATATATATATAATACATAAGAAATTTTTTACAGATTTAATAATGCAGTAAGATTGGAGCAAATAAAGCTTTATGAATTATTAGTTTCACATAGTGGTACTCTTCTTGCTCATGAAACAGTTACGAGACCACTTCTACGATTATTAGAAGAATGTTCAAACGATGTTATGCCATTAGAAGTAGAAAAAAAATTAGTAGTACTATTGAATCAGCTATGTGTTGCCTTAATGCAAAATATGGCATTACTTGATTTGTTTTTTCATCCAACTGCATCTGGAAAGAATAAGTAATATTTTATTTTTCTTAATAAATACTTTATATGAATATATAAGTCTTAAAAATTGTTAACACATAATTTCAGATTCATTATATTTAATTTATTAATACCTCATATTCACCGAGAAGGTGGTGTTGGTCAGCAAGCACGTGATGCTATGCTATTGTGTATGTCACTTTCCAAAAAAAATGATGAAGTTGGATTGTATATTGCTGATCATTCCAATATATGTCCTGTAAATGATGCAATTATTGTTATTTTGAAATAAAATATGCTTGCAAAAATGTGTGCACAAAAGTAAATAAACTGTATTGCCTATATTTACTTAGGTGCTGGCTACAGGATTGAGTGGCCTTTATTCTTTACTTCCAAGGAAACTTAACATTGAAACAGATGATTGGCATCAATTGACACCGGATGATGTAAATGACTTACCTGCACTTACACAACTCATGAATTCTCTGGAATTCTGCAATGCAGTTGCACAAGTAGCACATCCGATGGTACAAAAACAGTTACTCGAATTTTTATATCAAGGTTTCCTGATTCCTGTCATAGGACCAGCATTGTTACAAGTGAGTGTTCATTTTAAGACATAAAAGAGCATTTATTAAAAATTTCATAATTAAATTTTAATATTGATATTTTAATATTAATAATGTGAATAGTCTTATTTTTACAAGAAATATATTAGCTTTCATTTTTTAAATAAATAATTATATTTGCATCTTTAAAATGTTAAATTTATAAAGAGTATTAATTTATTTATTTTTATAATATATCGTCACATATCATATTAGCATGTTTATAATGATGATTAATCATATATTATTCTATTTATATTATGACAAAATATTTTTAAATAGAATTTTATTATATGGTTTCGATAAATTATTCTCATACATATTGCGACCGTACTCACGAGTAACGGGGCAACTTCGTCGCTTTTCTAACTCTCAATTACTCTCAAAGTTGGGCGCCAGGTACGAGAGAGCGTGCCACTCTTCGATACTCTATTATAATTCTCTAAAATCTGTTACTCTAAATATCACTAACGTTACGCTAAGGGCCTTGGCATACCAAAAACTTAAGGCAGTAAAACGTAAGCAGTAAGGAAATCAACGTTGTGGATTTGCTACTGCTTAAATTATGGCCTTACGGCCTCTACTGTGATTGGTCAATTCGCTTACTGCTAAGTCTTACTGCCTTAAGTTATTTTGTGTGCCAGGGCTTTAAGGGAATGCTATACCTGTGTTTTTATATCATGGATGAAACAGTTCCATACAATTCAAAATATAGCCAGCAATCCTCACAATAAAAATGCTCGCAAAGAAAAATATTACAAAAATTATGAAATTAATACGGCGCACGAAAACCAGTACACAAATACGCTCGCCCTCCCGAGTCAGGAGAGGGCAGGATCTGCATGTTTTAATTGTCAAACCAGTGACGGAGAATAACGTCACGCCACAAAAAAATATATATATATACACACACATACAAGAGAATAATTTATCAAAACTGTATAATGAAATTTTAATATATATATATACATATATATATTCTCGTGCTATTACGTAATATAAATATTTGTAAAATATATTGAAAAATGAAAATTATTCGAAATTGATGCAACATGATATTTATAAATCATCGTTCGGATATGTTTCTAGATTGAAAGTTAGTTTATATGCTAGAAGCAATTATGCTCTAAAAAAAAGCAAATAATTATTTGTATTATTGAAACTTATATAGAAAATGAAAACGCTGCCAATAATTAATAGCAGAAACTGAATTTTTTATTTAATAGTATATATGGAGAGAGAAATATACTATATAATCTGTCGAATTGTATATAAATATTTCATTTTAAGATAATAATGTGCGAGTAATTGTCTACAATATACTCTTATGTTATATAGTACATTATTTCAATTATATTTTGTCATTATGTGTAGTGGAAGATGGTTATTTTGATAACATATACCAATATGTACAGGATATCCCTGTATAAGTAGCTAACCCTTTTTTTATTTCATGAACTAACAGAGAGATAGATTTAATAAATATAATATCAAATTAAACGATGCTAACTAACTTTATTGCAAGCACAGTTCTTACATTTTTTATTAACAAAAATTAATTTTGGAAAATAATTGCAGACGACCGTGGAAGAATTGGTCGCAGCAACAGCTTATTTTGATTTGTTTCTTCGATCTGTAACTGATCCTGGCTTGTTGCGATCGCTTGTTAAATTTCTGTTAGAAGATAATTATGAAGACTGTAGAATACTAGATTGCCTAATACAGAGGATTTCTTCTCGATCGAGGGTAAATTATGAATCTATTTGATAGAACATTTCGTAAATACAAACTTGTTTCTAAGATTTTATTTTTTTATTTAGTTATGCATAGTTACTCTGGCATTGTTTGAAACTCTAGTTAATTTAAATTGCGAAGATATTATGTTGGAATTGTGTTTGGGTGCATTAAATCCGTGTTCACACGTAATGCTTTCTCAACGTAGTCGACTGAGAGATATAGATCCTTTTGGACGAGCAGCAGAAAAGTTTTTATCTTTAACACCACGTTGTTGTTCTATATTTACGTCAATAGACTCTCAAACAAATTCTTTGCCTAACGTCGTATTATCTACATATGATAAGTATGGATACACCACATCTGATTCCATGAAATCACTACCAGCATCAATAAATTATGGTACAAGATTATCAGATAGCTTGTATGGAAATTACCATGCATATCTCTGTGATGCTAGACAAAAAATTAAAGCTTGCCGTATTGCGTGTTCCAATTGGTCTTGCCAGTATGATGGTAATTTACCTCAGCATAATAATATTAGCTTGACTATCTTAGATAAAAATATTGATCAATCACAGAAAAAGGTAAAAGAATCTAGAACATTGAAAATGATTACAAATGTAATGAAATCATGCGAGAATGACAATAATGATGTATCATTGGATAATGTATTACTTAATATTCAATCTTTATTGGAAGGAAAAGATTTAAATAGTAATGAACGTAATTTTAAAAACGAATTGAACATGGATATTGCGCTGTCTCTTGACGAACAAGCACAATTGGATGCCGATATTGCAGAATTGTTGAACGAAGACATTAAAATAACAGAATGTGCAGAGGAAACTTGTTTAAATAAAAAAGAATCCGATAGCTGTATAGAAGATTCGACCATGGCCATGAATTCACTTATATCACTAGGTGAAAGTAGCGGCTATGAAAGCTTTGCGTTTAAAGAATCGTCAGAGTCAACACCGGATAAGAAAACAAGTGAAGATCGGATGAGTGAACATGAAGAAACGCACATTATAATTAAGAAAGAGATTGACTATGTTCCTATGCATAATGATGCGGAATCAAATTCTCCGATAATTATGGAGACATCGTTGAGTAAATTAAATAAAGATGCTTTGTACCGACAGGACGTGTTTAATGGACAGCCAAACATTGGTATATTTTTAGATGTGGTTTTACGGAAACTCGAATGTATGACAAGCAATAATTTGTATGTTAATTTACATCTCACGGGCCTCATTAGCAGATTGGCGATATATTCTCAACCTTTATTACAGTCGTTTCTGCTAAACCATTCTCTTGTATTTCAACCTAGCATCAAGTCTTTATTTCAGGTATTTATTATTCTGTTATATTTGTGATTGAAATTCTGAACATTGTAAAATATTGAAATAATTATTTATCATATTTTTATTTCTTATAAACTGAATGTAGTATAAGATAAACAATAATTTATTTATTTATAGAAACACTAAATTAAAACCGATACAAGGTGTTCCAGTTAAAATATAATAAAAAAAATTTATAACATATAAAGTACTAATTTTAATAATAAAATGTGTGTGTAGGTGCCAGTGTAAAAATAACTCTGAAATTTTTTTTATAAAGTTGTAAACTCAGCTTTGAGCACTATATATTAATTATGCACAATCTTTCACATATTAGTCCAAGTAATAAAGAGCTAAAAAAAAGTTGAAAAAAATTGGTTATTAGTTATGTAATTTGGTGTCTTATAATAAACTATGTTATGACACTAAAAGATTTACGCGTTGTTATCACTATATTGCCGCCAAAGATTACTTAAAAATTGGAAAAAAATCCGTTTTTTTCACATATATCTTTCACAAACATACTTCGACAAACATACTTTTGTAATAAATTGTAGATGAGAAAAATTTCTATAAAGGACCCTGCTCAAATATTATGGAAATTCGATTTTGGTAGATTTGTCTGAAATTTTGATATGTTGTCGCTTTCGACATCCTAAACAAATGTCTCCATGGGCAAACCGTGGGAATCAATCCTTCGCCCGCTATGAGTCGGTGAAGTAAAGGTAAAAAAGTAGGCCTAAAATTGGGCTATACAATATCACTCTCCATACCCCATCCCACCCTCACCCCCGCCTCATCCATCACCACTCTCACCATTAGATGCGCGCATTGTGCGTGTATGCGTGCGTGTTTGTGTACGTGTTTGTAAGCGTATGTTCCAGTAGAGATCGGGACCTACAATGTCACTTAATGAGATTTATTGACTCAAAATCTCTATTGGGAACGTGAACTTTTTCGTTCATACTCTTCGCAGCATCTTTAACACTTCGTAATAAAGCAGTGGATGGATATTTTATGTTATTCTCATAACGAGCGTATCCTAGGAACCATATAACGCTAGCAACATACGAGTGGAGATAGAGCGAGGGTTGGGTATGAGAGTGATATATAGCTCGATATTTAGGCTTACCTATTTACGTTCGCCGACTTATAGCGGGCGAAGGATTCCCGGGGCTTGTGCCTATGGAGACATTTATTCAGGATAGCCGAAAGCTACGACATATCAAAATTTCAGACAAATCCGCCGAAGCCCAATTTCCATAAGATTTGAGCGGGATCCTTATGGCTAATGAATTTTTTATCAAATCAATAATTTGCCTGTAACATTCCATCAAAACGATGCAAATTTTTCAATAATATTAAAAATATTTGGGTTTTAATTCTTTACTCTTCAATGTTCAATATTGGCAGTACATTGTACCTATTCCAATATTGCGTCAATACTAAACAATTGTGTGTAAATTTATATACTACGAATATAATTTTTCGATTGCGCACCGAAATTTTTTCAAGGATAATATTAAATTTAATAAATAAATTTAATAAATAAATAATTGAATTAAGGATAATACGTAAAGTTTGATAAAAATTGAATTTAATAACTTACAAAAGCATGTGAGGCAGGACCATCATTACAAGTTCGTCCGATCGGATTGAACGTAGTTGTTACGATGATAAAACGCAAAAATATAATAACGGAAACTCTGAGCACTAAGGTTGACATTCATTTGTTTATGTTAGACTTATGTTTTAATAAATTATAATAAGGATTCATTAATATCATCCGTGTCTTTTTGTGAGTTAATACCATTGTTTTATTTTTTAATATATACCATTTCTGAGATTCTTCTTTTATGGTAGTTTGTTTCAGTATCTAAGAATTGTAACTCCTCCCCAATCAAAATTATGGTTATATTTTAATCTGTGGTCTGAAATGACAGTATGTCTAAAGGAGTTGTGCTTTATGTTATTTCTATGTTCATTTACATGGGTCTTGAGTTGTCTTTTGTTTGTCCTACATAAGACGCTGTACAGTCTTTACAATCGATTTTGTAAACGATATTCTGGTTTTGAAATTTATTTAATTTGTCTTTATATATATATATATATGGACTTTGATGAAAGAGAGAAAATAAAGTATTCAAAATTCTATAGCCGATTGTGAAGATTGATTTATTAAAAAAAGGAAGTAATTAAATACGAAATTTTAGATATGAACGGTACAACAAATAATTTTTTCTTATTACTATTGTTGTTCTAATTATCAGAACTCATATTATCAACGTTTTATGTGTTTATCATTTTTGTAATTCTTTTATTTATGCAGTCGAAGATTAGAGTTAGAGGATAGTACAATAATTTATGTTTATATAACTAATTCAATGTTTTTTTTTATGAAAAGTGGGGTGGGAGAGAAGAATTGCTCTATTTACTAAATTGCAAACAGATCCAATTTTGTGGGAAATAGGATGGTTGGAAAAAAAGGAAAGATATCTGTCTGAAAAGGTTTTTTTATGAAATCAATCTATCATATATAGTAATTTTATTATCTTCAACTGTTAAAAAAAGGTCCAAGCTGTCATTTTCAATTTCTAACGTGAATTGTAATCTGTCATGGAAACTGTTGAAAGTGGTTAAAATGTTGTCAATATATGATCTCTTGGTGCAGTCATAATAATGTCAATATATTGATAATAATATATGGTGGGATTTAAATTTAATATCAATAATGCTTTTTCCTCTAAATCTCGCAAAACCAATTCAGCTAAAATAGGGGATAAAGGAAAGGATCCCATAGGTGTCCTAAAAATTTATTTGTAAATTTTATTGTTAAATGAAAAAATATTGATGTGAAAATAAATTTTAAAGTTTCGATAAATTCATTATATGAAATGTTTGTTTTTGTGCTAATTGTATGCCATCTTTTTTCAATGCTGTAGATTGCAAGATCTAGAGGAATGTTTGTGAACATAGAAATAACGTCCAATGATAATAAAACCGAATTGCCAATTTCAGTGCCATTGAGTAATCGAAAGGCTTCAAAACTGTTATGTGCCTGTCGTGGATTTGTCTCTACATTAGACGCGATAATTGAATGTAAGAAAGACGTTATGGGATATAAGGCAGTGTTAACAGAAGAAACAATAATTCTAAAGAGGACATTTTCTTTGTGAATCTTAGGAAGGCCGTAAATTCTCGGTAAGTTGGAGTCACTGGAATGTAGCGTAAAATAAACTTTTTGAAATTCAAAACCAATTTTTTAATATCAAATAAAGTTTTATTTTAATTTTGTTGTATTATCCATTAAGTGATAAGTATTATATTTGTATCTTGTAGTTCCTTTTCAGGGATCCCCCGTATTCTCTATTTTAGCTGAATTGGTTTTGCGAGATTTAGAGGAAAAAGCATTATTGACATTAAATTTAAATCCTAAATCCATATATTATCGATATGTTGACGACATTATTATGACTGCACCAAGAGATCATATTGACAACATTTTAACCACTTTCAACAGTTTCCAGATTATAATTCACATTAGAAATTGAAAATGACAGATCTTTGAGTTTCTTGGACCTTTTTTTAACAGTTGAAGATAACAAAATCACTATAGATTAGGTTCCATAAAAAAACCTTTTCAGACAGATACCTTTCCTTTTTTTTCCAACCATTCTATTTCCCACAAAATTGGATCTGTTTGCAATTTAGTAGATAGAGCAATTCTCTCCCACCCCACTTTTCATAAAAAAAACATTGAATTAGTTATATAAACATAAATTATTGTACTATCCTCTAACTCTTAATCGTCCAACAGTTTTATGTTATGCTCATGCTCTATTATGCATTTCATGTGCGATAGGCTTTACAATTCTTAGATACTGAAACAAACTACCATAAAAGAAGAATCTCAGAAATGCTACATATTAAAAAACAAAACAATGGTATCAACTTACAAAAACACACGGATGATCTTGATGAATCTTATTATAATTTATTAAAACAGAGTCTAACACAAACAAATGAATATCAACCTTAGTGCTCAGAGTTTCCGTTATTATATTTTTGCGTTTTATCATCGTAACATCTATATTCAACCCAATCGGACGAACTTGTAATGATAGTCCTGCCCAGTTCTGCCTCGCATGCCTTTGTAAGTTATTAAATTCAATTTTCATCAAGCTTGACGTATTATTCTTAACTTAATTATCCATTTATTAAATTCAATATTATCCTTGACTTAATTATTCACTTTAATTAATTTTATCTCATTGACTATCTTTATTGACGACAATTAATTATTTAACTCTGGACAATATATTCGCATTGAGAACAGTAAAATCAATCCGAACAATAATTATTATATCAGCATGTCTGTAACGCATTATCACATCATAAGAAAATATTATCAATGCAACGACACAAACATCTGTAAGAATCGCTGAAAAAGGACTTGTGAGTTCCAAAACGTACGACACTTTAGTTGGTTTTTCACGTTATGTTCTCTCATTTTATTATAAAATTTAAGAACAATATTAAATCCATTTAGCTCGATATAGACCGTTTATTTATTTTAATTTGCATTGCGAGCAAAAACGAGCGAAATTGCATTTATTAATGCAAATAATTAATTTTTTTACTGCGAAAAATATTACCTCAAAACGTCTGTGAAGCTCTAGCATATCATATATCAGCATTGCATATAATGACACCAGTTCTGTTCGCATCCACGATAGTTCTACAGTTCTATATCGGTTTTATCAATAGCTCTATCGAATTACGTCCAGAAAAAATGAAATGCCAACTTCCTGTCTTACCATCCAGCTTCTCACCGGATTTCGAACATATGAGGTGTAAAGTACAAGAATCCAAAGAGTTCTATCATTAAACGTTAATACATCAATAGTTCTGGCTATAAAACCAAAGAAAACTGTACATATTAATACGTACGGGTGATATACTGGCCTATTGGTGAGAGTTTTAATTGTTTTATTACAGTTTTAATGTAGTTCTGATATCGTTTGAGCATTTTCTGAACAGTTCTGGCGATAAACATTGCTAGAAATTTTTTAAACTATTTTTAAATGTTAATATACATCGTTTACGGGATATAAAAATTGTTTAAAAAATTTCTCTAGCAATGTTTATCGTCCGGACTCTTTAGAAAACGCTCAAACGATGTCAGAACTGTATTAGAACAGTAATAAAACAATCAGAACTCTCACCAATCGGCTAGCATATCATCCATATATGTACCGTTTTTGGACAATTTCTTTAGATTTATAGCCAGAACTACTGATATACAATATTAAGTTTTAACGATAAAACTCGTTGAATTTTTATACTTTGCACATCATACTTTCGAAATCCAGTGAGATGCTGGTTGGTAAAACGGGAAGTTAGCATCTCATTTTTTAAAACGTTTTTCCTGGGTGTAATTCGATATAACTATTGATAAAACCGATATAGAATTGTAGAACTATTGTGAATGCGAGCAGACTGGTGTCATTTCATGCAATGCTGATATATGATATGCCAGCTTTACAAATGTTACCTCAAAATATATTCTCTTCGAAACTGTTCTACTTTCGTACAAAATATTTTTATATCATTATTATTAATTTCGAGAGTCATTAACTGTATTAATTAAAATGGAGCACCCTGTATATTAATATATAAATTTGTATTTTGATATTTTAATTAGTTAAAAATATTTGTGTATGTGTGTATAAATAAAATTTCTGTTTTCTTTAATAGATTTGTAAATACAGCTTTAGCACTTGTGAATCGTATACACTAACGTCTAAATTTAAATATACTTTACAGAAAGCAATAAAAGCACTAGTTTTCCAACAATTTAAAATTATTTGACCGCTTATTTTTTTTCCATTTAATTTTATAAAGAAAATTTAATACAAATTCTTGGAGAAGATAGTATAAATTACTTTACATTTTTTCAATAACAAAGATGCATTGTACTATTTTTACATCAATGATATGATATATCTTTAATAAAAAAAGAATGCTTTGCAGTTTTAATTTATGTATTTGATAATTGTTTAAAGAAGAGCTGAAATATAAAAATCAAAACTAATTCAATATATATTGTAATTAAAGAAAGTATTAGGAATATATAAACATGATGGTTATATGCATACATATATGTATGTACATATATACAAAATACAATATATATATGTATATATATATATATATATACTAATTATATATTATTAATTTATGTATACATATCTATATATAATATTAATCTGTGTTTGCAGATTTAATTGATTTTAATCTAATTTGTTTGAGTTTTTCTTCTAAAAAAATTATTTAATTACCATTTTTGTTATCTAAATGTCGACTGCAATAGAAATTAAGAAAAATATAATATTTTTATAATTTATATTGCAGGTGCTTGCATCATTGAAACATAAAATAGACCAATTTCTTTCAAAGCATAATAACGTGGATTTATTAGTTGAACAAGCAAAAATATTTCTGATTAATCGAGAAAACAAATTAGTAAATGCGAGAAAAAATGTAATAGAAGCTGCTGCGCAATCCTCATCTATTAAAAGACATTCTTTAACTGGTGAATCATTCTCAAGAGGTACTATTTACTTCGTGAATATATTTTAAAAATTTGTTATATCTTTCTATCATTTATAAAGAATATGAATATTGGATTCAGTACTGCAACCGCTCACTAAGCGCAGTTTAACAATTTAATGTGATTAATTAGATTTAGAGGTAAAACTCATATTCGATTACTACTTAGCCGTTCAGTGAGCGATTGTAGTATAGAATGCACCCATTGACTCTCTTTTCTTTTTTTACTCTATTTTTACTATTATGCTGTCATTTATATTCTTTTCTCGTTTTCACGTCTTTTTCCTTCCTATAACTTTACAACTACATTAATCATATCTTCTAAAATTTTGTGCACGCTGGAAGTATTCAAAAGGTGTATGTATTGATATAAAATATTTTTGCTTGTACATTATACATGTATGTAAAGTCCAAATTATTATATCATTTATATTTATAGGGGAACCAAAAAGGAAAAGTTTGACATCATCCTTCACACAAATGTTCAGACGATCAAGTGGTAATTTAGGTTCAGGTCTAACCAATCAGCCGTCCAGTATATCAGAAGATCAGCTACAAATAATTGGATCTGGGTATAGGTGAATTGTTTCAAGACTTCTGATTATTTTCTGCATATTATAATAAATCATAATATATAAAAAAAATCTAGGTCAGGGATTCCTAAAGTATCGAGCCAATTTTTAATTACGATGTTCAGAATGTTAAATTATACTTCGTATAGTTATACCAATATCTATTTGCGTGTCTGTCTTTTCACAACTTTGTACATATGTGAAATTGGATTTTTAATAATGGTAGAAATCAAACCAAATTTGAGATAAATAACAATTCCTTGTCTGAAAATAATTTGTGTCAACGTCGACATTAAAACTTTTTATTAACGGAAATTGGAAATAAATGCATTTTTCACATATTCACGTATTTAAAAAATTAATCTAGGTCTTTTACTAGGACCTAATTACGTTATTAGAAATGATTTCAATCTCACAAAAAATAAATAAGCAAATAAGTGAATGGAATGAAAAATATAGTTATGTATTGTTTTCTTCAATAGGTATACAAAAACTTCGTGGGAATCACCGAATGAAGTCAGCCCAGTGCAAAATGTTGTACTATGTTGTGTTATATTAGATGAATGGCTTAAAGAGCTCGCAGCAATAACTCAGGAGCACGCCATTATGTCCACTATAGATGGTAATATATTTAAACCTTAACTTTAACATGTGATTTTGTATACGAATATGAAACAAGAGAACATTTGGAAATATTCCTCTCTGTTTATACTGAGTGTCCGACGAGACTTCCAATTTTGCATTGGAAGGTAGATAGAATCGAAAGAAGTCCCATACCATTTAACGAGTCTCGCATTATTATTAATACAGATATTAATTTTTTTAATTGTACTACTGAGAGCGCGTTTTGAAAAACGCTCTGGCTGCTCAAGATATAGCCCGGCCCACTTTTTCAAACATGGGCTACGCTGACAGCGTGTTAAAGAGACGAGGAGATCCTTTCGAAAAGGAGGAGAAGCACGCTGTTGTTCGACGCTCGGAATTGCTACTCATGAGCGGAGCAACCGGAGCGTTTCTCAAAACGTGTTCTTATTAATACAATTTCAAAAATTAATATCTGTATTAATATTACGAGAATATCGCTAAATTAAAAATAAAGGTATGGGACTTTTGTATTTATTTCGATCCTATCTATTATACCTTTCAGTGCGAGATTGGAGAAGTCTTTCGGGATAGCCTGTATATATGTAATTCAAGTATAAAAAAATAAAAAACATGTAGTTTTGACAAATTCAATTCTGCATGTAATGTTGAAAGAAGGTATGTTTTATTCTGAGCAAAAACCATGAAGTATAAAAGAATTAAACGAAAATGTTATACTTCGCGAAAAGAATAGAATCGATTAATTTCGCAAAATGACAATCATTCGCTCGCTCGTTATTCATTGCAGACGGGTCAAGAGTTGAAGACCAATTTCGCGGTATCTGTATCCACTGAAATATAATACTAGAACGAGGCTTTTTGCTCCGGAGTTAATTAGATTCGCCATCTGGATACGATGGCCCGTATTTAGAATGTGTTTACAATGATGTTAGCACTCTAACATGCTGTAGTTTACGTTAAGCGTATTGTAGAATTTCAGTAATAAAAGCGCGCTTTTATCAATAAAAATGCGTTCTGAATACGGATCTATATTTTTAAAAATATGAACTGAAAGATATGGAAGACATTGAAAAAAATAATAAATTAATAATATAAATGCTATATTTTTGTTTATTATAGTAAAAGCGTTTAAAAACTTGTATAAATGAATTATTTTTTATATTTGAACTTTTAAATTTTTTAAAAATTATATGGACTTTTTTTAACATTTAAATTTTAAAAACAATCATGTAAAACAGTCATTGTAAATTTTTATTGCAAATAGTATATATATTGTGTTCACTAAGAAATCTTTAATTTTAATGAAAGTATTTTTTATAATTCTCTGATTTAAAAAAAAAAAAATTTTATATTACATAAAAGCAACTTAAAAATTGTATATATTTTTAACATTTAAAAGTTATAAGATTTAAATGTTAAAAAAAGTCCCCACTACAAACCCTGAATTCCTGAGGATAATAGCGATGCCAGGAAATATTTTATTGTCTATTATATTTATTTTCTCGAGAGAATGGCTGAATAGTTGGTCCTGCGGCTTTATTGTAGCATGTTTCAATCAATACTATACGTCCAAAAAAGTTGATTAAAATCGGTGACTACAGACTAGCGGCCTCTCCTTGTTAGTAAATATGCTTGTTTTTAAATGATTCTTACTATTTACCCGGCGTTAAAAGTTTAAAAGTAACTTTTCATTATTAACAATAATAATAATACATATAGATATAAATAATTATACAAGTCATTCGTTTTTTGTAAATGTGTGTATGTAACGATAGCATTCGTTCGACGAGTCTATCTTATTGTGTTCGTCATGCGTCGGGAACGAGACGATCATTTGCCGCGTGATAACTTCTTCACGCTTGGAAGCTAAGTTGAGAAATAATCTTTAAGAGCGAAAGTCTTTATCCGTTAAATTGTATGCACTACTTGTTACCGTGTTCGGTATTGTACCATCCGTATATTATTTACGTCATGTATCGCGTAATTCTCAAATACATATTGTTATTTGTTACATGTAATTTTGTATGATTGATATCTCTTTCGTCCTATGACTCTTTCCGCTCGCGCGAATCACCTATCTATATTAAGGTAAATGTAAACCGATTATTGGACAACTAAGGAATTGCACGGCGAAATCATTGATTTAAACTTACTAAACATTAAAATTTTAGTTTATTACACATGCTTAGTAAGAATGGATGTTTTCTGAAACTAAATCCATTATCGAATATGTTATTTGCGTTGATTATAATTATATTTAGTCACAAATATAATATGATTTATTGTCCTAATTACTGGACAAAGAAATGTGACGTGCTCTGTGTCCACAAAAGTATAACCCAATTATTGGAAGTAGTATAACTAGGCGAGTTCTAATCTAGGTCCTCTGAGAGGGGGTGAGGAAAGAAAAAAAAACTTTAACATTTTGGTTCGCGGGCCGCGGGGCAGAGCGACGCTTATTTCTGCCAGATTCTTTCGTTTTATGGAAAAACGCGTCAAATATGAGTATAATTTAATCGATTTTTGAGATGGTTATTCTCTCTCTATTGCACCTTTACCGAAATATCAAAAAGTCACTGTTTCAATTTTGATATTTATTTTAGAGCATTAGAGATCGAATTTCTGTATTTTTGTGTGAGAAAACGCGACGAAGTTATGCTGTACTCACGAGTACGAAAACAATATATACCCCTAAAATTTATACTTTTATAAATATCCTTTTGCCTCATTTCTAAACCAAGATCTTTCCTTAATATACATGTGTATAAAATCATATGTTATCGCAAAAGAAAATTGCTACCATGTGTTGAGGTTATCATGAAGATAAATCATAATTTTAATAGTGAAATCTTTATATCATTTAAGCTATAACTTTGGTATATGAGCAATATTATTTTCATAATGAAAATTATATTGAGTATTTATTAAAGTTTTAGAATAGTAGTGCAAAATTACCTCTGATAATTATGAATTATTTTCTTATATTAATTTTCTTGAAGATCCTCTCTCTAATGGATGGAAGAATCTTCCTGATTTTAATATATGTACAATTTACATATTTATGTAATATTTTTCTGTTATTTAATTTTTATGTTTACAAGATGTTACATCATATTCAATAATAAATCAGTTATATTTGAAATTTAATTGGGTGATATATTTTTCTGTAAACTATTGTATCACGTTAAAATTGAAATTGATAGAATAGCATTACCTTATATCCTATAAAGGTTAATTATAAAGTGAGGAAAATCAATATAAACATAAAGGTATACAATATAATTATTGCATCATAACATAAGCTATCGTAAATTATAGATTTATTACAACAAATAATATATAGAAATATTTAAAATTATCTTATAAATGAAAATACACACATTTATATGCATTTTAGATATTGATTACTCTCCATGTCCCGCAGCTCTACGCAATAAAATATATATCTTTTCTTTGATCCAATCCTTATTATAAGGAGCATAAGTATTTGTCGATTTTTGATACACAAGACAGGATAAATCCGTTAACTGATCAACGAAATCAAATAACTGGCTAATGTCATAAGTAATAGTTGGAGTGTTTGGATTACGTCTCTTTAGATGTTCTTCATAAATTTTACAAACTCCTACAATGACAAATAAATAATTAATACTCATAATTAGTATTGGGATATTATAAAAATACAAATGCACACATCAATATATAAAATATATCAATGATTAACAAATTATAGGATGAGTCATAACATTACTATAAATTATATAATTAAAATTACCTTCCATACATTCATTAATGCTTTCATAGTCAGAATATGTTCTCGTTTCAGGTCTAACACCAGGTTGTACTAATAGTATTGTATGAGACTAGAACAGAATAAAATTAAATGATAATGTAAACTTAATACACTATTAATTACACTGTCCAACAAGGATTTTAGACCATAAATTAGATAAAGTAATTGTTACAAATTTTGTGTTGCTGTGAAATGAAATTGTTCTATTACGTCGTATTTTTTTTAGAAAATTGGAGCTAAAAGTGCTGAAAATGGCATTTTTTGTATCCTTGAACTAAAGTTTCTTAGAAATGTGATGTGATGAAGTAATTTCATATATAGATTTGTTTTCAATGATAAAAAATCTATAAAAGTTGCCAAATTATATTGGCTTTTTACAAGAACAGTTATAATGAAAAAAAGAGAAATTGAATATGTAGATAAATATAATCCTTTGAGAATTGCTTTTGCAATCTGAATAATCACCTGTAATTTTGTATTTTTTATTTTATAATAAATAGAATAGCAGAAAAATAATACAATATATTACTTGTATGCATCTTTTTCATAGAATTCAATAGAGCTTATTGATTACATTTTCTAATCTCTACCATTGACAATTTCACTGAATTTTTCCGAAATGTCGTATACATTCAGTATAGTAAACCACTTTAAGTTATCACTTAAAACAAGATCAATGCCACTACCAAGTGATTTTGGAATTCCCTTATTTAACACTATATTAACTTTCATTATATTTTTAAAAGTAAATTCTAATGGGAAATCATTTTGTAATATCAATGATAAAAATCAGATTCTTCTGGCAAAATTTTAGATTCATTAACAAATTTATTTTCAACAACAGAATATCTATAAATATCATTTTATTTCCATTTATGGTCTAAAAAAGGAGTTTATCTGATAGTATTAACATATAATAAAGATGCCTAAATATTAATTTTTCATTGTCATATATTTACATTTAAAAAATGATAAAGCAGAAAAAAATATAAATTTAGTAATGTTATAAAGATATTATAATTGGAAAATATTTATTATAATCAATTATAGTCAATACAATATAATCATAAATTAAATTGACTATAATTATATATATATATATAATATAGAATACATAAATGGCTATTTAGAATTACATATAGAAAAAGTCAATCTAAAATAAAATATAATTTATTATATAAGAAATATATATAATGAAATCATATAATGAAATTTATATTTACTATATTTATGTATTCTGTTTGTTTTTTAATAGTGAATCATATCATATTAATCCACTTGTGCATATAGAAATTTCACAATTTGAAATTATGATACATTTTGAATTCTATTAAGATTTCATGACACAACACATACAGATGTAACATTTATAACACAATTGTATAACAAAATACATATGTAGTTTAATGAAGTAAAAATTCAGGACAAATGTACAAGAAAAAGAATTTATCAAACAATGAAACACGATTGTGCTTACCATTTTTGTTTACACACTCTTAGTAGTTAAGTAGAGAGATCATAAAATGATTATATATATATTTAATAATTCTCAACAATTTCAGATAATATGGAATAATATTTCCTTAGAATAGAACGGCTTGGAAGCCTAAAAAAAAGAAATCTATTGAAATCGAACACGAGCCAATTACGTTTACAATGTTTATATGAAAAATTGACGACAAATAACACTTCATAGACTCTGATAACATACGAGAAGTACCATTAGATGCTAAAAAGGTAGAAAGTAAAGTTACTAGATTTATTAAGTAACATAATCGACGCCATATTAAGTCCAATATAGCGGCAATTTCAAATTGTAGGATATAGTTACCGACTAAAAAAGTTGCGATACTTTTTTCTTAATGAGTTTCGGAACGCGGCAAAATTGTCAAAATGCGAGTCACTGCTTGCGGAGCGGTTAAGCTAAAGCGGGGAGCACAGACTTTTGCATAACGCATAAACCATATACATAAAGAATTTGATTGGTCCATTGACTCATGCATAAGAAAATGGACCAATGAAATTCCTTATGCACATGCTTTATGCGTTATGCCAAAGTCTGTGCTCCCCGCTTTAG
Organism: Cyphomyrmex costatus; assembly: GCF_001594065.2. NCBI lineage: Eukaryota > Metazoa > Arthropoda > Insecta > Hymenoptera > Formicidae > Cyphomyrmex > Cyphomyrmex costatus. The sequence continues at coordinate 210,437 of NW_017275218.1, forward strand.
AGTCTGTTCTTAATCTCAACTCAAGCAAATGTCTTAAGATGTTAATACGGTTTTCTGATTGGTTCGTGACGTCTTAAGCACTAGAGTCCTAGGACTCTATTAAGCACTAGCTTAAGGAGACATTTCTAGTTTTGAGCAACATCTATGGATTCCGCCCTAATGGCTCCAGCACACTGGACGCGGAAACGCTTGCCGTGCGGCAAAATGTGACGCGGTAGCCAAGCTTACAACTCCTAACATGTTCATTGGTCATCGCGTCGCATTTTGCCGCGCGGCAAGCGTTTTCGCGTCTAGTGGGCCGGAGCCATTAGGAGCTCCACCAGTATGCTGGAGCCATAATGCCAATTCTATAATGACCGTAAACCGTAAAAATTGACCAATCGTAATTGAATATGAGGAGAATAATCGATTACGATTGGTCAATTTTTGTGGCTTACGGTCATTGTAGAATTGACTTAAGGCTGCGGCACACACCTTCCGTAATGCTACGCAGAATAAAAGGAACAGAGAATATGAATTTCAACCTATCAGAAATCATATACTGTGGAATAAACAGTGTGTATTCCACATGATTTCTGATAGGTTGAAATTCTTATTCTCTATTCCTTTTATTCTGCGCAGCCCTAACAGTAACCATAAGACATACCGTAAGAATTAGCCAATCACAATCGAGAATTCTTTTGTGCTCTTAATTCTGATTGGCTGATTCTTAAGCCTATGGCACATTAAATGCATAATAGAGCATGAACATAACATAAAACTGTTGGATCAATAAGCATCCAGCATAAAGTTGCCATATTATGGGTACGATCAAAGTCTCGCTACAAATGCTTTGAAACGTTTGATTGACCAATCAGAAGAAAGAACTTTACAAATTGACCAATCAAGAAACGCTTCAAAGCATTTGTAGCATCGCATTGACCGTACCCTAATTAACATAAGATGCTCATTGATCCAGCGGTCTTATGTTATGTTTATGCACTGTTATGCATTCATGTGTTTTGGGCTTAAGAAATTGACCAATCACGGTCGATTATTCTTCTCACATTCTACTATGATTAGTCAATTTCTTACTTCTACAGTCTCATCCACTATTGCTACTGCCATTGTAGTGAAAACGGGCATTAGTTCGTTAGTCGGCTTGAGTCGGCTGTTGGCGGTTGGTCGTACTGTAGTGCAGTACAAATTTATTTCAAAAGTATAATGTTAGAACGTATTTTTTCTCTTTATTATTGCAGTAGTAAAATACAATTTAGAAACATAAATTTGATCTCTCAATTATCTAAGTATTACCCATTATTAAGTGCTACTTTGAATTAAATATTTTTGTATTTTGAATATATTAATTAAGGAAGGAAAAAGAATTCTGAATTTACTATGGATAAAAGAAAGTTGATGTTAAGAAACAGTTTACATAAAGATATACACTCAATTAATCAATCGTTGGAGAGAACTGGCTCTAGTGATAAACAAGTTCATGTGACCGATGAAATCCTTGAAAAGAGTGAATCTTTTTATGAAGATAGATCGTCAGATATCAGGTTAAAACCCTTAAATGTTCACTGTAGAGAAAAGAATTTGTCTGTTAAAGGTAAAAAAAGAAGTTTTTGTGAAACTGAGAATATATCAGAAACAAATAAATGTGCAGTTACGTCTGATAAAGTATCAAAGATTTCCAGACAACTTGATAGTCAAGCATTAGCAAATACCTCTTTCAGTCAAGAGAATACTAATTTGTCAAGAAGCCATGTATCGTCAACAAATAAGATTTTGAACACTAGAAATTCATCTGTAGAAAAATCAGTTACACCGAAATGTAAAGGTGTGAATCAGTCATTAGAAGGTTCAGATGATAATGTTGACTCTTTATATAACAAACATAATATTATGAAGAAGAAACAGATTAAAACCATACTTGATAGAAATACAAAGTTTATTACTCAAGATATTAATATCAGTAGTAGTTCTAGAAAAATGTGTCAAGAATCATCCACTAAAATTACAGAACTTCATATTTCTCAGAAAGAGCAACAAGATAGAGAACTTCAACCAGTTTCAAAATCAAATAACCAACATCTTTCAGAAAAGCAAAGTTCTCATGGACCATCTATTTTTTTCAATTTTTTACAAAAATGTGGTATTATATTGTCAACTGACATACATACACTTGGTTAGTTTCCTCAGCACATACATCTCTTATTCTTTAATTGAAAATAAGGAGAACATAATGATAAGATTATATTTTATATGTTAAAATCCTTTTATACAGTTGTTGCTCCATCCATTGCTAAATGGAAGATGAAGAAAGTATTGAAGTCAAAGCAATACCAAAAAAAGGATATAATTGATTCGATAGAGGAATATATTAGACAGGAAGATAATTTTATAAAAATGTTAAATGATATGGAAATATCGACTGATGTTAACAGTTTCAGTGTTCTAAACAAAATAACTCTTGCAAGAATTCTGTTAGAAGTTCCAGAAATTCAAACAGATATATATAATATCTTCATATCTAAACTTAATGAATCTGTTCTTTTAGTGTAAGTATTGAAATCTACATAATTTTTCTAAATTTGAATTTTAATATTTTTGACAAATTTTTATAATAATCTAATTACAAATAAGTAGGAAACAATTTTCTTTTATCTGTCTATCGGAATTTGAATTTATTGAAATAATTTTGATTCTTGATGAATATATTTATACTCACCTTGTATGTGCCTTTATTTGTAAAAGTTAGTATCAAATTAATACATACTAATGAGATCTAGTAGGTAATAAAAACTCATGTGAACTTATGTTTGACAATGCTTATTAAAAGTTATAAACGTTCAAAGATTTGTGAGCAGAACTTTTAGCACAAAATATTTACAATAAAAGTACTCATATATGTATATATAAATATTTATTATTATTTATTCTTTGAAATATATAAATACTTTGTACATATATATTTTATATATAAGCTTTATTCAAAAACATTATTAAAACCAAATATCTTATATAATATTTATGATAAATATTTATGATAAATGTAAATAAATATTTTTAGTAAATATTTTTACTTGGATTGTAATGTATCTTATATTAAGTATTTTTATTCTATTTATTACAATATTATATATGATAAAATATTTCATAATATTTGTAATAAATATGTATGATTAATACAATCTATATTATATAAAAGACTACAAAAAATATATATATATTATATATTTACAAAATATTCAAAATAAATCTTGAAATTTGCGTTAAAATTCGGATTGTTACACAAGACACAAAACATTACATTTATTACGTTGAATTTTAATTACACTGAAGATAGTTCGAAGATAAGTTGAAACGTTCCATTTGAAGTTTGCAGTAGTGGTTGTAATAAGTAGTAGTAGTTTATTTGATATGCTTTCACAACTAAATGTATTACATATTGACTTCCTTACACTTCTAATTTCCATTGTATTTTATGTATTTACTTCTTTACCTGTCTACCCATTATCTATTTCTCTCGCTCTCGTTCCCGCTCTCACTCTCTCTCTCTCTCTCTTCCATTCTTTCCCTTCTTATCTTTTGTACCTTAGCCATCCATTCATACCCTCTTCCATCCTCATTCAACACATCTATTCTTTGATCGCACCCCCCCTCGTTATTCATACATCTTTTTACGTGTCTAAGTGTTTCCCTTTCTTTTCCGCAAATTCTACACTTTCTTTCTTCTTCTTTTAGCCAATACATATTTCCTTTCAACTCATTTCCACATCTCCACCTTGCCACCATTTGTATTTTCTTTCCGTCTGTTCTTCTATTCTTGCTCATATATCCTGGAATTCCTGCCACCCGCGCATACGCTTCACACGATTTGGAACTCCTCACTTTTTCTCCTCTTTCCTGTTCGTCTACTTCTTTATCAATATTCTTTATTTTCTCCCATTTACTTTCTCCTTCCTCTTTTATAGCCTCCTCGCTTCTTCCACATCTCCACAAATATCTCTTTCTTTCCATACTTTCCCTAGCCCATTCTCTTTCTGGTCTCTCTCTTTTTCATCCTTCCTCTTTTCTTCTATACAAATTTTTGCTATATCCCCCATTTCTCCCTTGCTCATTCTCTCCTCATATTGTCCTGCTCTCCTGCCCATTTCCACTCTAATTTTTTCTCTTTTCATTTCTTCTCTCACAATGTAACCTGCCGTGTTTCTATCTAAGCCTAATATCCATCTACCGTATTTCTCTTGCAATTGTTCTATTTTCTCCCTTTCTTTGTATCCCCATACTTCTACTCCGTACATCATTATTCCTTTAACAATACTATCAAACAATTTCCATCTCCATCTTATATCACCTTTAAATTTTCTCTCCCCGAAACTCCACGCCCACCCCATTGCCATTCTTGCTCTCCTTACTCTTTCTTTTATATGTTCTTCGTCATCATTATTACTTTTCATAATATACCCCAGATAATTAATACTTTTTACCTCTTCTATTTTGTCATTCCCCCACCACCAGTTTCTTTTACTCCACTTTCCTCCATCATTCCTAAATACTACCACTTTATTTCCATCTCCATCTTATATCACCTTTAAATTTTCTCTCCCCGAAACTCCACGCCCACCCCATTGCCATTCTTGAATAATTTTGTATCAATATAACTCCTACGGCCTTTATTAAATTCACATTTTAATTATGTTGCTTAATATATATTTTGTGGATTGAAATATTGGAAAGACAATCACATTTTAATAAACACATTCGTATATATTTTTATATAGAGATACTCTGGAAGAGGCACCGTGGAGTGTATTATTACTACATCAATTTCGCTTTTTGGATACTATAATTGATGTTGATATATTAACTACAAACATACAACAGCTATTAGAAACATGTCCATTATGGTTTCAATGTGAACTTATTTTATTCCTGCCTGATATTTTGTCAGATGCTCAGCATCAGATTATCGTTGAAGTTTTAACAAAAATGTTGGAGGAAAATTGCGAATTGATAAATGTAATTTTGAATTGTATTGCCAGTTTTAATCTCGGCAAGGAGTATTTGGAAGAATATAAAATTAAAGTATTACATTTGTTAAAAACAAATATAAAACTAGAACTTATACCAATTATCATCAGGTACATTCAATTTCAAATTTATTATTTTTATGCTTTTAGTATTTAGTTATAATAATATAATATAACTTTTTTTAATTATCTTGCAGATTTCTTTCAAACGATTATGTATATTCAGATGTTGTCAAACAAATGTTACTTACATTGCGTAATGTTGAAATGCAGCCTCTTGCTGGCGATAAAGCTGAAAACTGTTACAAAAATCAAGTGCGAATAATTAAAACATTGAAGATGTGTATGTTATTAGATAAAGACGTAACGGATGCCGCGATAACAGTTATAAAAGATATTAATAAAAATCCAAAACCATTGGATTTAATCATTTTGCTTTCGGTATATTCTGGGACAATAAGACAAAAAAATGCAGAAACCTTATTAAAACAAAATATACGATGTGGTTTTTACAGAATAAGTCTGCTTCATACACTTTACAATGATTATAAAGAGGTTTGTAAATGGGATACATTTCATTTCACGCATGATGCACATGATGTATCTTTTATCCTTGTTGTTCACCGAATGTTAAATAAGGATAAATTATGTATTAGATATATCATACGTGAAATAAAAAATCCACACTATATCTTGTATACAAAACATTTATAATCTGCCCCTATTTGACAAAAATTACAATTTTATATACAGAGTGGGCAGTACCAATATAATTTATACACACACACGAGCAAAATATCTCGCAACTGGTTAAAATTATAAGAAAGTTTAATAATAATAGAAATTTGTACAACCCCGAGTCAACTACAAAGTGTACGTAACTTAAGATGTCGCTTATCTCGTGAACGATGCATAGTAGCAATATTTTACTACATATGAATTTAATTGTAAATGCCACTTACTATACAAATGCAAAAAAAATTATAGATATCCATTTAAAAAAACTATGTGAACCTACACAACTCGAAAAAGCCACGAGTAGAAAAGAAATTTTTTACGTGCACTTTGTAGCTAACTCGGAGTTGTATAAATTTCTCTTATTAAACTTTCTTGTAACTTCAACTAGTTGCGAGATATTTGCTCGGACATTTATGGACGGACACCATGTATTATATATATACACTACTCAATAAAATTAAAGCATCACCTGTTTTACCCTGTAAAAAAAAATAGGTAAATTTCGAAATATAATAACTAGAATAATTTCGTCAAATATCGTATCGAGAATTAAAAAGAATATTTTAAAGCTAGAAAAAAATCTATATTTTTCAGATCAGTAATTTAAAAAAATGGTTTTGCCGAAATTTCATGAAATTATACAAACATAAATGAAGATACATCAAATCTTAAAATTTTATACGAAATTTGTGAAGCTGAACGGCGGAAATTAAAAATTATGCACAAATGCGGTTTATAGCTTTCAAAAGTTGCCTGTTGGGTCTCAACAAAATCAAAGTCATTTAAAATCAATGTTAAAAAGGTTCAATTTCATATATCTCTACGAAGAATGATCACGAAGCGATATACGAAAAAGCATCTTATAACAAATTTCTTTATTTGTAACTTAATCATGACACTAAAATTTTTTTATTGAGTGATTTGAAGTGAATAGTATGTTTGAAGTAAAAAAGATCACTTCAACGTTGATTAATTCGATGAAAAAAAATCGTATAAAAGTCAAAAAAAGGCAAATTAAAGGTAAAGATTCACTCTCTTTCAAAAGCTGTAAACCGTATTTGTGCACAATTTTTAATTAGCGCCGTGGAACTTTGCCATAAAAAATATTAAGATCTGATGCATCTGTTTTTTTTTTTATGTTTGTGTAGCTTTAGGAAATATTAGTAATATCGTTTTTTAAGTACCGGTCTGAAAAATAGAGATGTCAAGCTTTAAAATGCTTTTTAACAAATCTCGATACGATGATTTTCGACGAAGTGATTCTATTTCGAAATTTGCCTATTTTTGTAGGGTGGAACAGGTAATACTTTAATTTTGTTGAGTAGTGTTGTATATGCATTGTATTTTATATACATCTTTTTAGGTTGTTCGTGAATTACAAATACCAATGTTACAATTAGCGAGTAAACTATTAAAGTCTGAAGAACGTGTGTTCATTATTTTTGCAATAGAATGGTTCCGATTGCAATTTCTCAGTCAAAAAGGAAAATCGTTTAAGCAACGTGAGATTATAAAAAATATCATTCTTCTCATGGGTAATAATGATCAAACTGTGAAACATGCACTGACTGTACTTTGCAAAATGGCAGAGAATACAATAGAAAGAGATTGCTTGGTATCACATTGTAATCATTTGAGAATTTTATTAGAAAAAGTCGATTGCTTTGGACTAGAAGAAGTTGGTACTTTGAGTGATTTGTTACATGGATTATGTCTAATTGATAATTCTACTTCAGAATCTTTACGAGATGATTTGTTTATATTGTTACAAAAACAATTATCTACTGCAAAACCAGTGTAAGCCAATTAATTAGAATTATATTTTTAACATTTTTTTTATAACGTATATATTGGATTACACATTTCAGTACAAAATGTAAAGGTGTTATGGGAGCAGTAATGGCAATAAAACATTTAGCAGGAACAGCTGAAACATGCGACCAAGCTCTGAAGTTATTTAGTACGTTTATTTTATGTAATTTAAAAAATTTCTATATACATACGCGCGCACGCACTATATAAAATTTCAAATATGAATTTATGATAAAGTTTAATATTCTTTGATGAATATTTTTAAAATAAATCATTGTAACAGTAAATATATAAAAAAATATTTATTAAATTTTAATATAAATATTTTGCACACGCAGATAAGGTAATAAAGAACGTAAAGAGTTGTTATAAATCGCAGTCTCTATTCTATGACCAACTAACACAAGTAATTGAACAAACTGAACATATTAATATTGGTTTCATCGAAAAGATAAATAACTATATTGAAAATGAGTTTGTTAATACATATCTGACAGATAAATTACTAACAAGGTAAATACTTTACATAATATTATTGTATATTTACTATATATGTGGCATCGAGTGGCTCACCGCTCGGTGCGATTGACTCGCGATCTGTGTAGACCCGAGTTCAACCCCACGTGCGCCCAAACACGATTTTTTGCGTTTCATGAGCCAAAAATGGCTCCACCTGGTGATCAAAAGATCATCAGCGCCATTCGGATTCGGCGTTAAATAGTAGTTCGTATACATCAGTATATATTAGTAGATATTTGTCTCTAATATCTGACTGAGGTAGGATTCTGTGGATCAATCACCCACAAATCCGAAAACAATTTGATTCGAGAAACAAATATAGGCCTTGGACAAAAGTGAAAGAGGCCTGTAGATGTTTTATCAGACCCTGCATGTAGTAATATCTATATATACTGTATAAAATATATGAATGTATGTACAGGGTGGTGACCATTTTAATTTATATTTAGTCGATTTAAAAAAAATCTTTAAATGTAAAAGAAAAGTTTACTAGAGAGTTTATTACGATTAGAGCAAAAAATAGCAAAAATATAGTATAGTCTCGTTTAATTGTGATGAAGTGGCTGTACCAGCTTAATAGACGTTGATTATAATCGTATGACGCTTGTAATGATAATAAGATATAAAAGAAAGATAAATCTAAATAAATAAATATTTTTTTTTATCAGAGAAGCTCTAGTACCTAAATTTGGATTAAATAATGAAGAAAGTGATCCTGAAAACTGCGTATTAAATTTTGGAAATAAAAGAAATGGCCCTATTGCATCAATAATATTTCGACTTCTTAAGACATGTTGTATGAGACTCAGTGAACATGGAGACTTAGAAGCTATAGATGCTCTTTTGGGACGCGGAATGTTAATGCCAAAAGACTTTGATGTACCAGAATCTACAACATTAGATCTTATTATATGTGGTATTAATTGGTTAGTTTTCTAAATCTTTTTTTATAGTACAATAATAGGCACATAATTTCTATATATCTATTTTTTAAGTTTAGCTAAGATTGTAAATAACTGCAAGAGAAATGTTACAGGTTTAGAGAAATAATCTCAGGCTTTGTCACGCAAACTGATCCTTTACTGCAAGGACAAGTACTCAAACGTTTAGATACTTTGATATATTTGCAAAGTGAATTGAACATGTTACTACCATTATGTGACACTAAGTATCAACCATCGCCATGTTATTTCCATTATTTTCCATTACCACCGTTTGTAAACATTGAAAAAAAAAGTAGTAAAAAAGGAAAAAAACATACAAAAGAAAATAAAGTAAACACTTCTGTGGCAATAGAGGATGAATGGGAGACAGATTCCAAATTGTATTCCAAAAATCCAGCATATTTTAGAAAATTTGACGCAAAGGTATCAAGAATAGTTTGTAATATATATACAAGACACTTTTATTTTTAATAAATCTCAAGATTATGTAGAAAAGATTTTAATTAATGAAAATTTTTATGAAGCTTATAAGTGATTGTATTTATATGTATTATTACTAAAAATATAATAATAACAATATAACAGGATATAATTTGATACCATTATCTCAAACTTAATAGCAATGTGTATTTGTGTTCATACAAGCTTTTTTATTTTTTCCGAATTTCTGTTTTAAAAAATAATAGAAAATATCGAAAATTGTACTAGATATCTTTTGAATCATAGCTCTCAATTAATTTAAAATCTATCTAAACACATTTGAGTAAAATACTGCTCTCATTTTAAAAATGACAACTTTAAAAAACGTGATTTTGGAGGATGCCTTGAATGAATTAAGTAAACATTATTCTATCAATTATTAAAAGTGAACTTCATAAAAATGTGTCAAAATCACAGTATAACTTAGAAAAGTGATAATAAACGTTAAAATTGTCGTAACTCAAGATTTAGTATATAAAATGCATGCGTATATAACTACTGAATGTGCACGTGTTTAATTAATATATTTATTGATACATATGATATTTTAACGAATAATTACAGATTTTTACTATATATATATTTTATAAACTATTTATATATAATTTCTATGATCTGTAATTCCGGTTTTTAATCATCTGTATCACATATGATGCTTTACAAGATTTATTACAAGATTAGTTTTTACTAATTTGATTATGTATCTCACTTCATTTATAATTTACTGGAACTTTTACTCTAATATAATTTTATACTTAACTCGACACATGTAATTACTAATTGAGATTGTACTAAAGAGGACTCAAAATAAAAAATTAAAACGTTTACATTTTCTTCATTTATATCTTTAAGATAATAAAAATTGTATGTATACGTCCATCTAATATTTGCTCGTATTGGCATTTTTATTATACATATATATATTCAATTTGCAATTAAAGAGATATCTAGTGATCTTGAGATACTATATATATATACATACATAATTTCTAAATTGTCACGAGTACTGATCATGTTTGAAAATACTATATAATTTAGATAGCCTGCCTTTTGGACGTTAAAATAAACGAGCAGACATCACAATCTGAAACGCAATGCATATCAATAAAACAAGTATGTTTTATTGTAAAAGAACTTTTGGCAATATTTGAAAATGAACCTTCCGAGAGTTTTGTGAAAGATTTAATACACTTATTACCAAATATCTGTTCAAAATTGGATGATATTGTCAGCAAATTAAGACAAGATGATAATTACAATTTTCGGAAAGGTGCAAAATTATTATTGCGCCTTCTCACCAGTATTTTTAATTGGAAAGGATTTTCGAGTGTAACATACAATACATTGTTACGCGGTATGTTATTTTTGTTAACTAATTATAAAAATTGAGTATCTAACATATGTTATATGTTAGATATACTAACATATGTATATATTACTCATATTTTATTGACTTTTCAGAGGGATTACGTAGTTTGGCTAAACAAGTCAATGAAGAAAATACTTCATTACGGTCTTGTAAGGAACTTGTTGCAGAATCTTATAAATATTTTGAATCGTTAATGGATATTGCTACCGAAATAGCATTAGCTGCTGCTCTTGTCAATATGTGTCAATCATTAATGAAACATTCTGAGACTTATGCCCAAGAGTATAAGAGTAAACATGGTAAATGGTATAAGTATTTGATAAATATTGAAAATTTTGCAAATTTCCTAATTATATTACGGATTTCAGCAAAATTAGCATATGGATTTCTTTGCTTGGAGTGGCCTCAAGATAAACATGCTGGTTCTCAATATAGATTATTTGTTATTCAGTTATTGAATAACTGGATAGATAATGAACCATCGCCATTAGATGCAGTAACATCAGTTTTAGAATGGTTACCAGATGAAGTTTGTAATTTTGAAAATATTCAAAGCCCTTTAACAAGATTACCTTCTGTGAGAAGAAATATATTTCATTTATTATATAAAAAACTATTTGACGGGTTAATTAAAGGTATAAACATATCAGTATTAGCTCCCAACTCGTAAGTATTATTTTATTTCTTTAAAATATAAAAGTCAAATTTATTTAAAAAGATATTCAACGAGTATTATGCTATTATCTATACTATTATTATTTTATAGATAATTGTTCGCTTTTACACACCCAACTTCAAATGAACTCCGAGTGACTTTAACCTTAATTCTCAAGGGATCACTGATATTTTTCCTCGCTCGTTACTCATTGAAAAGTTATTAGTAAAATAATTTTTATGAATGGAACTGCTATTCATAATAGCTGTTCCATAATTGTACTATTACATGGGAAGTGAATCTCATCCCCCTTCCCCCCTGAAAAGGGGCGTATGACTTCTAAAATTAGACTTGCATAAAATCGAAATCCATGTAGAACAGGACAATTATGGAAGTCGTGCGCTCCTTAGCAGGATGGGGGAAGAGGTAGAGCTGCTTTTATATTTGTACACATACTATTAGAATCACGACCTGCAATAACATTAAGAAGAAAACATAACGTTGTGTTGAAGCACTGTAACAGTTCATATCTACTAATTTAGCAGAGTGAACATGTTGCTACGTAATTTTCTTAATTTTACGAATTTTCAAAATAATGGCTTCTTTATTTGCGATAAATAATTGTGTCAACTTAATTCTTAATAATCAACTTAATTATGTGAAATATATTTTTGAGTGGTGTCTATTTTGTATAGTGGATAAGAGTCACATTTTTTCAAACTTTTTTTTGCTGGTAACTTTTCAATGAATAACAGGTGACGGAAAAAGTCAGTGACCTTGACCTCTTTGGGTATGTTCCACTTGGCGCTTGCGAGCGTTATTTGTCCTTGTTTAACATTTAATAAACAACAAGGATGAAATGATTCCATGAGCGTTGCGAGCGTCAAGTGGAACGCACCTTTTGAGAATGAAGATCAAAGTCACTCAGATTTCATTTGAAGCTGACTGTGTAAAGGTGAACATTTACCGTTTTATATACAATAATTTTTAAGGATTTATTAGTATACATACAAAATTTGTTTTAAAGTTGTTGAGCAAACATTTTTTTTTTATAGAGATTCAAAAAGAATAAAGATATGGCACAATATTACTTTAAATGTTCAAAAACTTGTGCAAATTTGTAAAACTTTGAAAACAAAGACTACTATACAACTATTTTTGCGTTACATGCCACAATTAATAAAACAATTTCTAAATTTTGGTATGCCAATACTTGAACATAATCTGAAGTATCAAACAGACGATGTAACTAATATTCTAAAAATGATGCAAAGTAAGGAATAATTATTTTTATTGCTAAGAATTATGGAATAATTCTATAAATATAATTTAATTTTAAAAGATTTTTTGATACATTGAAACCAATGTTTTTTTATTGTTAATGAAAATGTAAAAAAGATTTATTGTTATAAACTTGCCCATCTTAATATGAATTCTGAGTTCCTTGTGACTAGTAACAGAATTTAGCTGAAATGAAAGATTGTTATTAAAGAATCGAAATGTCCCGTATAATTTTCTAAATTAACACGGTTTAAAGTTTTACTCTTTGCAATGTTAAATAAATATTGAAAAATTATTTAAAAAAATAAAAAAAAAAGATATATTTATTTTTTAATTTTTTGTTCAATGTCTAGAGAGTGTTAGGTATAATGTCATTAAAAATTCTTTGTTTATTACAACAAGAATTCAATTGCGACACGTGGATCGAATACTGCACAATACCGTTTCGTGACTTCGGTTGTAGAAAATGATAAATGTAATCTATCTCGTACTAATTTACAATATTTAGTTTTGCGTTACTACTATTTATTTCAAAGTTGCACAAAAAAATTCTGTAACCTTACCTGGAATTTTGTACAAAGATACTTGAAGAGATTTCAAAATTTTTAGAGAATCTTTTACAAGATTTCAATAAACATCTTGAGTATATAATTCGTTATTAGTTGCAATAGGACTAAAATAGAAAAGTTTTTTGTTCAAATGAGTTTTATCATAAAAAATTAAGATCTGAATATTTTTGTTAAAACAATTGTTTCTGGATTTATTAAAAAAATCTTTTAGTTAAATTAAAGTCTTAAATTACAAAATGTTTTACAATAGAAAGCATCCTAGCTGCATTCTATTTAAACGTTCATGTGTTGAGTTCGTTCTATTTTTGTTCTGTGAGCGCTATAAAGATAGAATGAAATTTAGAGTATGAGCATTTAAATCGTACGCAACTTCTAATAATAAAAAATAAGTAAAAAGATTAGTTTCCTAATTTATTCATCATAGATATCATGTTTAGGTGGTACACGATACTTACATACCATATGTTGCGATTGCACAGAAAAAAAGAATTTACCATTGTTCAAATATGTGCCTATAGCGAAATCTACATTAGAAAAATTAGTTTATAGTGTTAAGGGAATGTTGGTCCTTAACGATAGTGCAGCAGCATTTTGGATGGGAAATCTTGTTAATAAGGATTTAGATGGCCGTGAAATTTTTTCACAGGTTTTTATCATTTTTTAGATTTTGATTTGTTTTGCATATTATACATACAGTGGTGGCAGAAATAATAGGTACATTGCAGATAAATCGTAATTTTATCTGCAGAAGACAGAAAAAAAATATTCAGATTAATTATTATGTGTAGAGGTAATACTTTGAGGCTTTACATTTATTAAAAAATTAATTTTTTGTCTAAGTCATACAATCATGAAATATTTAGTCTTAGAAAATTTTTGACAAAAAGTTATTGGCAAAAATAATAGATACAATTGCATTATAAAATATATTGCACAACGGAAAACCATTTAAAACATATTCAGAAAACTGTAACTTGTTTTTTTTGACTAATATTTAGTCGCGTAGCCCTTATTTCGTAAAACTGCTTGACATCGGCGGCTCATTGAATCTACTAAGCGCTCATATATTGATTTTATGTGTTGTGCCACGCTTTCTGAATTTCTTGCCATAATTGAGTTTTATTTTTAATTTTTTCCTTTGGGACTGTCTTTTTTACTTCATGCCACAAGTTTTCGATGGGATTTAAATCAGGCGATTGTGCTGGCCATTTCATCACGGAGACTTGATTATCTTTAAGCCACCACTGTATATGTAGAATAAAACAAAACTTTTGACTGATAAAAATTAATTTATTATTTCTCTAGACATCATCAGATGAAACTCCTTTGCTAGACATGAATACAAATTCGGAAGAATTAGGAAATGCATCATCTGAAATTTTTGAGGACTCTGACGAAAATTTAATGGAAAACGAAATAGAAGATGCAAGTGATGATATTGACGATTTGTAATTGTATGAGAGAAAGAATATAATCTGTGATTTAATTACATAAATAATATTTTACTAAATTATTGCGTTATATTACAGCATACTAAATTTTTTTTTATTAAAAAGAAGGATGTTACGAAAAGGTTTGTCATTGTCGTGGAAGGTAAAATCAATATTACTCATTTCTTGTAATTTTTAAGGAATCTGTGCTGGTAAAAATTACATGCTAGGAATACATATAAAATCAAGTTTAAAGTTAAAAAAACGCATGTCATACTACGATGGTAGTAGTCATGTTTTCTTCTTATTCCGTCTTCCTTTTCTATTAATGGCTAAGAGCTTGTCCTGGGGTTAACGCTCCGTCAAACATCCCCTCCCTTAAAGTTTATACATATAAAGGGACTTTTGTGGAGGTGCAGTGCACTCAATATCAGTGCGCTGCAGTGCGCTCCTGACGAATTGACCGGCAAGATTCACGAAACGTTGGTGTTATCAACTTTATTTCTTATTAATTTTTTAACAAACAAGCGCCGACTAAAACCTGTTAAAAGATACTGAAGATCATGACAACATGTGTCAAGATCAACGTCAAAGTAATTGGCGCTGATTCTCCTAAAGTGCATAATTACCTTAATTTTATGATTACTATTGTCCAGTTTTATCCATTAAGTATCGATTCCAAAGAAAAAATATCCGGTAATTTAAACTTTTAACGTAACAACTCTAGCAATAAATTAGACAGATGAAATTCCATTTACAAAGATTGATGTAATATGGAAAAAGATGAAAGAAATTAGATGAAATTTCAAGAATGTTCAAGAAAAAGATCCTTTCGTATTATTTCGTGATTTCGTTGTGTAAAGAGTGAGAAAGAGGGAAGGGAGGAGGGCGAGAGAGAAAGAGAGATATCAATCGCTTACGAGCGAATAATAGAGTAAGAACAAATTCGAAGAAACTTTTTCAGTGTCCACGATATGTGATCTTCGTGCTAAATCATCCTTAGATGGTACGTTTTCCATTTAACAATAATGCAAATTTAATACATAAAAATATTTACTTCCTTAATTTATATTGACTAATAAATGCTGCATTTAATGTATTTAATTATAACTCATTTATTTGAAGTTCTATCTCTCTTTCTTTCTGGAATTAAAAAAAATAAGAATTAACGATTATTGATTGTTTCGTTCACTTTCTTTCTCTACAGAAATATTAAATTTGTAATCAATCTGATGAAATATTAATGCTACCATTTATTACACGCAGTTGCGCATCTGTATATGTATTTGTCGAGCAAACACGTCGTTTGCGAAAAGAATGACTTTGCTGTATAGTACGTAAATAGAATTATGTTTGACCATCTAAATAATTATATTGGACACTCAAGTCGTTTACTAAAATGTCAAAATATTTTACAGCATTATTATGCTTGAGGATTCTACGTAATCATTCTGATGATCTAACATAATTATTTTAAGATCTTTATCTAGCCTAAATATTATAACTTTTATGTACTTCAGCAAAACCCCATTCTTTTATGAAAATCATCCGAAATGATCGATATGTCAATGAACCCAACTAAAACTATTCATTCGTGAAAAGTTCAATCTATACACTCAATATGTCGAATACTCCGAAACAGCAAAATAATTTTCGAATGTAATAAATATCAATAAAATATACAAAATATTGTATAAACACTTCTTGTGAATATATCACGAAAATCACTCACCCACGAGCGAGCAATACGTATTTTTGTCGATAGAGAATCGCGGTGGAGATGTATTAAATCGTAAATGCGAATCACATAAGAAAGAACGCAGCATTTCGTGAAAGATGACTCCAAAATTGGAGTCCAAGGTGAAAGTAAATGAATTTTGTGTTTTTAATACCATAATTTTATACAGGGTGTTTGAGAAGTAATGAAAAGTTTTGTCGCATAGGGACAAACGGCAATGGACATTGCCATCTAGCGACGATGTCTAGCTTCTCGCCAGACCTAAAATTTCTCTGAAAATTATAATTTTGTGAAAATATGTAAAACATTTTCTAAATAATATGAATAAATTTTTGATTATTTGATATTACTTTTACACTTTGAAAAGATTTCGAGACATTCCGGAATATTCTTAGAATATTTGAGATTTTTAAGGAATATTTCACGAATATTTAGCGTTAGCTGGGAAAGAACACGAGCGGGAACAAATAATGTCCACGAAAATCACGAGAATATTCTTATATTCGAATAACAAATCGCGAGCATTACACACCGACAAATTGCACAAGGAGGGAAAAGAGATGTGTACAAAATGCAATTATCACAAACGCAGACTGCATATTTGGGTACAAAAATATAGGGACTGATAATCAGCGTTGTAACTTTACCGCAAAATAGTCTCTTACAATTAGACGTTTACAAATATAGCGCTATCGAGAAATTAATTTTGTGACGGTTATCACGAAGCGCGGATCCTCTTTTTTTTTTTGTTTTTTTTTCTTGTAAAAGATGCCAAATGTACATATGAGTACGCAACAAAAGTCACTCATTCCTACTAGCTTTTGTACGAGGTCCTCTCTTAAGGGGTTATACTACCTTGGCGCGCTGAAAAATGAATCGTTTTTTGGGAATTTTTTTCTCGGTTACTAACGAATGGATTTAAATGAAATTTTGAGGCATGATTAAACATATATTGAAGTGCACACACAAAATTTTTTGTCAATTTATTTTACAAAATGGCGCCGTGGCACTATAATAGTCAAAATTGTGTTTTTTTCGTAACAACAAACGGCGTTGTCTGTTTTAGCACTTCTATGGCACCTAGAACAAAAATCCAAAATTTTTCTTAAAATATGTTACTTCTACTTTGGAAGTACACATGATTTTGTTGTTTTATTGAAAATTCGCAAATTGGCATCAATTTTAATGTATGTTATCGTTTTTTGGGGTAAAAATCGACCTTAAATTGTTTATAAAAAACGTATTTTTTTAGTAATCGAAAAAACCATGTGTACTTCCAAAGATAATATATCTGAGAAGCTACAGTTAAAATTTCAAGTAAATCCATTGAAAATTGGCAGAGTTCCAGGCAACGCCAGTTTGTCGTTACGAAAAAAACACAATTTTGACTATGATAGTGCCACGGCGCCATTTTGTAAAATAAATTGACAAAAAAATTTGTGTGTGCACTTCAATATATGTTTAATCATGCCTCAAAATTTCATTTAAATCCATTCGTTAGTAACCGAGAAAAAAATTCCCAAAAAACGATTCATTTTTCAGCGCGCCAAGGTAGTATAACCCCTTAAACCTGCATCAGACTAGGCGTTAAAAATTGATTACAAATTAAAGAATAGAATTTAATTAATCAAATATTATTTTTCCGTTTTGATTGAATTCTAATCTCAAATTTACAATTCTTAATCTCCAATGCGTATCTGATACGAATTTTAGGGTTGTATCAGAGAAAACATCGTGCAGTCGCGGGCAAGAATAAGCGAACGGAATAGGTGAAGATGTAACAAGAGGAAATAAGATAACGAAACGCTGTGTGACTCTTGTGGAAAGAAACGCATCTTTTATACATTTACACGCTCTTCATAAAAAAATTGCGACCAGCTCACATGTGGCTGGAGACCCTTTTCTTTATCATCTACCTTTCTTCTTTCAACATTCACTCCTTGTCATTAACATCTCTTCCATTGTCTTCATACAAACACATACGCGCGAATTATCTTCATTTATTTATCCATTCCGCTGATGCACTTTGTGTCTCTCGTCCGTCTCACTGTGTGATATATTCCATATCAACGAAACTTTAGAAAAAACAGAGTTTTGTGTAGTAGACGGGCTTAAAAAGACAAAATTATGTGATGGCACAGCACAGCGAATCGATCTTCCTTGTATGAGCAAGGTTTCCTCTTCAAAGAATCCTTTTCCTTTATCTTCCTCATCTTCTTCTTTCTGCCTTTGCTGTTTCTTTACCTGAGGCAGCGCAGCCACTTAGGCAGCATGGCTGCGCATCTCAAATAATCTCAAATGGAGCCACTACTGTCACCGGGAAATACCATCATGTTCTCAGCTCCGTACGACGGTGTCGGCGAACTTCTCGCGTCCAGGGATGCCCTACTTGCAGAACTGAAACTGCTAGAGCTCAAATCTTCGTAACTGGCCACCGATTGGCTACCACCTGAAAAAAATACAGAACATTCATTGACAAGGTCTGCGGAGAGCGAATTCCTCGTGCATGAAACTTGTAGCTCTTCTAAAGGAGAATCATGCTGTGCGCAATAAAGATACTTAGAACTTATTAGGCAGTTATCAGCTTACGTCATTGGCCTTAAGGACAAATCTTGACTTTTGTAAAATAATGACAGATTGTTCTTTTAGTATACCAATCAATCTTGGTGTATGTTAATTCTTATCTCGAGTCAAATTAATGAAAGATAAGACAATTGAAGTAAATTGCTTCGAAGGAAAAGGAAGAAATAATTAAATCAAGATTCGGAAACCGAATATCGTTTATTTATAATCAAACTTTCAAGTCGGTTTATCTCATCGCCTATCGAATGTTAGTAAATTTTTCCTTGAGACCGATGACATATATGTCAATAGATCCGTTATTAAAGCCAGAGGTTTAACAGTTAAACTTTAGGTTTAACAATTAAACTTTAATAAGCTAAAAATTTTCCTGATCTGTATTCACGTATATGCGTGGCACTGAACACGTCTGATATTAATTAATTAATTAATAAGAAAATCTAAGGTCAGAAAATATCTTAACTTAATGTATATATACAGACGTATCTGATAATCTAATTATAATTTAAAACTCTATTGCATAGACATAACGTTATATGTAGATCTATGTTACAGAATATGTTTCTATAATAGCGTTACACAGCTGTTGACATTTTTCGTGTCGATATATCTATTTATATCTATAACAAGGAATTCAAAATAAATATCTTAGACTAAGATAAATATAATAGGTGAGTAAACCAATGGTATTTCTTAAGTAATATTTATCAACATGAATAAGTGATTTTCATCCATGTTATCCAACTTTTGTATACAACACATTTTCTCAAAAATGCTTTGTTTTCAAAATATTTCACCGGAACTTTTCTTCACCCTATATACTTTAATTATGTACGCGTTATTACATCTTGTTTGCATCGGAGTGTCTCAAGAATTTTCAGAACATTTCTAAAAAGTCAAATTCAACGATAAATTATGCGAATACAGATCTACAAATATACATATATTACAAGTTGTAATTAAAAGGACGAGAAACTTTTCAAGAAAAATAGCATGCGTGTGCAGTATAGCTGTATACTTTTATTTTTGTTTCGTCATTTTTGTATTTTTTTCCCTTAAGTATTAGCAATCACTCGTGAAGCGTCTCTTCCGCGAGTTAACGTCTCGCGTGTGCCGGACATAATTTTGTTTTGTTTTCATCTTTGTTTTTTTTTTTGTACATTTGTTATTACAGTCATTAATGTTATTAGTGCATTTTACAATATTTTCTGACGTACTTCCGCCATAATCGATTTTACACCGTGAAAGAAAATAGCGTAACGCTCTATTCGCTTCCTCTCTTCTCGTTCTCGTGGACGATTCTCCATATATTATTAATTAATTAATTAATTGAGGTCGTATCGAGTACGCGCAATATCAACGTTGCGTGTATCTAAAATAATCTAAAACGGAGAAGGTAATATTGCCAATTTCAATTCGTCTAAGGTGTCCTATTTGAATATTGTAGAAATTATTGAGTAAATTTGATATTTCCGAATTTTGAATTAACATCTAAATGTTATTCATCATAAATATTTCAAGAACGTATTTGTGCAGAAATAGCTTTTTTCTTTTTTAGGGGGGGGGGGGGGGGGGAAAAACCTCTATTTCGCGTGTCATTTATCGATGAATAAAATTAAGATATTTTCGAATAAAACATACGTCTAATTTAGCCGGTTTGATTTAGGAATAAATAGAGCGTGGCTAAAAGTTGTACAGCGATTCGTAAAAAAAAATAATATCGACAATGAGCACTGTTGTATACATTGAGAAAATATTGCTCAGATTGATTAAACGGAATTAATATAATACAGATTATATTTTTTGAGTTTTACATTAACGAAAAAACTCATCTTTTTCGCGTTAATATTTATTATTTCTCAACGCACATTGAAAGGAGTAATAAGTTGATCGACCATAAACTTACACCGAGTGAATTAAATTATGCAACAAGCTTGTTCGGACTTTGGCATTGTAACATCACACAAGCGAACATTGTACACATTTTACACTTCGCGGCCACTTCCAAGTGGCCATTGTTAAAATCGTTTACGAGAATGAGATAAAAAGCTAACGAACACGCGAGACTGACAAAAATTCTTTTAACATCAAGCACGCTGCTAAAACGAATCTACAAGCTAAAGCTTATTAGAGAGAAGTTGAGTCTCTACATCCTCTCTAACAAATAAATATACGAAAGTAACTACCGAGAGTTTAGAACGGCATTATAATTGCGTTATGTCGACGAAGGCAGTCACTGCGCAATACATTCGAATTTTTTTCACGATTATTGCCTTTCTTGTAACGATATAAGACGTACAGTGGCAGAAATTTCATATCGTCGATCTTAAATTTATTTAACAAAAAAAAAAAAAAAAACATTCGATGTTTGACAGAAAAATAAACTTTACTCAAAAGTTACAAGCAATTTATTACAAGCGATATCAGTTCTCATCATTCACACAATTCGTAAAAAAATTTTAGTTTTCAGTTAAATATTTCATATTTGATATTATACTGATTCGGCTTACAATTAGAAAAACTTATGGTTTATATCCTAAGAAGGCAAGAAATATAATTCATGAGATATATATACGTATACACAGTCAAATAATAATAATATGATCAGAAAGATTCAAGATTAAGTAGATAAATACAGTTATTCTATTTGCAACAAAGCCGAACAATCAAGGAGCGTGTAATTGTTTTATAGAAAAATTGTTAATCGAGAGATGTACAATCTGATCATCTTTTTTTGACTCATACTCAAAATTTCAAAAACACATGACTGATATATAACAAGAAAAACTATTTATTTTATTAATTCTAAATAAGATGTATTCTTTCATGATTAATCTCTTCAAGATCGACGACTGACTTTTCATCGTGATTTTTATTATTTGTGTTTGTCGCTGGTAGTTTGTTAGTAGATTGTCTTATGATAAATCTATATCGAGGAATACTGTGTCATTTTTATAACCACTGTACAATACAGATCAAAACTTATCTAAAAAGTTTATTGCGAAATTTGACGTATCGCGATAGATGATATATCAACCAGTTTTGTTTCATATTTCTCTTTTTTTTTTTTTTTTCCATAGAAGAATACCTCTGTGTGAAGAAATACCGGTTAATCTTAAATCTATTCAGGTAAATACACAGGTAAGTTATAACTCGCTATACACAGAAAAAGAAAATAGAATTGCTTAAAATTAAAAATTCGGCGTCCAAGTGTTTCTGTCCTTTCGTATCGGACCATTCTAGGCCCGGTTGCATCGACGCCGCATTAATCGGCATTAATCCGGGCTAATTTTTTATCAATAAGTAGGATTAATAATTTAGGAAAGGACAATCGCGAATCGCTAATCCAGGAGCTCGTTTGATGACCTCGCAATGCAACGTTTAAATATCTCTAGCACAATTCTATAAATTAGTACATATACATATCTACGGTATTACAATTAGTATAGTATATCTACACAAAGATTGGTTCTGAAAAACTATATGATATTCTGTGTGTATTTCAAGAGAAGTCAAAATACTATCAAGAAAGTGATTGTATACAAAGTGTGCATTATAATTTAGACGATAATTATTATTTCGAATTTTTTCTCGCCCGCGCTGTGCTGAAATGGCCAAAAATAAAAAAATACACGTAATTCTCAAATTGCGGCGATAATGGAGTGATGAATATATATATATATATATATATTATTTCCTTCTCTCGTATTTTGTTCTCTCCGAGCATTGCAAATTCGCTAACAAGAGTATAAGGATGACTAAAATATTCTTCGAGAGCGTAATACAAAGTATATAATCTATTTGTGACCAATTTTATTCGGCATCTCTCTTCACGAATCACATACATATCCACGCATCACATACATTCCTTATTAACATACATTGCAAGCAGTGATTTGTTATTAAATCATAAATCTATTTTATTTCTCTTTTCCTTTTCTTTTGCGTAAAACATACTTGCATTTAACGATATGGAATAATAATTGTGACAAAGATTAAATGAGGGACGAGTTTTCATCGGATCAGCGTATTATGATCAAACTGTACATATGCATAAAATATCTAATACCGCTTGAATCGAGATCAACTACGAACTGAGGGACATCACAGTTTTAAAGAATTTTTTTTATGAAATTTCACGTAAAACAATGCGGAAAATATACATAGTGAATTAAAGTTATCTGTTCGTCAAAAGTAAACTGAAAGGTGGCTTTAATTTTTTAAAAATTAAAGAAGATTTCAATATGAGCCATGTTACAGGGACGTTCATGGAATACAATATTTACTACAAACGAAAAAATAACTTATACAGCATTAGCTAATAGCAGTCTAATTAAAAAAAAAGATCTTGCCTTACACACACAATTTAATAAGTATTAACTCTCTAGCAGCAACATTGTTTAAAAAAATTTTTTTGCTAAAAAAATCTTTTTAGACTGATTTTACTCAAAAATATTCGGTAAGTGAACAATCTATCAATATATCGAAAAATGTATTTTTTGTGATAAGATGTACTGTATGTTAGTATTTAGTTCAATACACACTCATCGTCAGTTGTTAAGTGTAACTAAATTGCATGGATCTTGAATTTCCCGATAGAAAGTGAACATTACAAATATGCAATATTCTGTTAAAGAGTTAATGAAATAAATACATCATGCTTGTATTTTAATAAAATATTATTTGTTTCTAATTAATCCCTACTCTTTTGTTTAAATCTTTATAATTTAAGTTCAAATCAAAATTTTTATCGCAATTATTAAGATCACTCAAATAAGAATGATGTCTATATCAATGTATTCTACTAAAAAAAAATTAATAAAATCATTTATTAATTAAATATTTATCAATAAAAAGGTAGGAGTTACTGATTTTTTTAACGCATTTTCTATCTTTATATCTCTTTTCAAAAAATGTTCTTTTTATCTCAAATATCAATTACAGTTTAAAAATTTTGATTAAAATCCGAATTACAAAGGTTTAATCAGAAAAGCGTTGCTCAGACGCAGAGGTTTCACCTAGGATTTAATAGACTAATACTATTAGTAAATCATTAAAATTATTTTTTAATCACACAGCTGTTAGCTAACACTAATAATATTTTTTCCCATGGATGCACTATTGTTCACAGATACGATATCCGTACACATACAATCGTTACCGGTTAGTAGTATTACATGGCACTGATCCAGTTATCGCTGGTTAAGATTTAAGATGTACTTCTTTCCTTTTTCTCTTTTTTTAATTTTACAAAGCAATTGTATAACACATGGTAAACTATCCTGCACTCTGTATTTATAATGTATACTTATTTGCAACAATAGCGGAACAGTCGATTTTTCTAGTGGAGATTCTGCTCCTTAAAGAAACTTAATGTTATTTCAATGCTGATAAAATCTAAAGATAATCAACCTTATGAATGTTTCTCATGTTTCACTTTATACACTCTCTAGTCTCAATTAAAATAGATGATAGTTGATCTCTTAATCAAAAGATTCATCTCTTTCAACATAATTGTGCTATTTAAGTTTTTCGTACAGCGATTGCAACGACAGAATCGTTGTCACGAAGTTACTCAGTTTACTGTATTTATAATCGTTTCTAGTGATACACTATTGCACCTGTTTCTCTTTTTTTTATCGCTAATTACAATATACAAAAATGTAATTATATATACACACAAGCCTACACACTTTTTTTATGCGTCACCATCGGCAATGTTGAACACGTTTTATATACTTTTTTTTATTTTCATCCTCGTTTTCTATTTTGCGTTAATAGAGAACATCTCTTAGAGACAGAAGAAAAAGAAATTTTTATATATCAAGCACATGCCTGCATAAGCCACTTTCGACGTTTCGAAAATGCGAAGGAATAAGAAGAGATAAAAAAGGACTTATAACGAATACAATTGGATACACTAGTATGCACTAATGCATATTGTATACTGATTTAATCTGACAAAGAGTAGGTAAGAATTCGAAAATTAATTTTCAATTAATACGAATTTTGTGAACTCTTTGAGTAAAAGATACTAATGAGATAAAACATTATGCATGGTCCTTTGTTTTCTAATAAAAATTTTCACTCATTTAAAAAAAAAGAAGTTATTTTTATAAAATATCTGAAAAAATGAATGAATAAGTGGTGGACGCTGTATCAATGATATTTTTTATTTTCAATTTCGAACGGGAATAGGCTATTCAGACTGAAAATTACTTTTTACGATAGAACATGGTACTTTTTATTGTAAATTCAATTTCTACACGCAAAAAAATATAAAACTTTTATACTAAAAGAAGTAAAAAAATACTTAAAAAATACAATTTTTTATTAATTTAATTCATTAATTTAATTTCATTAATTTAATAATAATTAAATTAAACAAAAAAAGATTATTGCGTTTGATTTTGAACACATGATTAACAATTCAGAAGTTCTAAAATGGATGCTCTACTTATTCCACTGGCATATCAACGATGGCTAATTTACAACAGCTATAAAAAAATACCTCTTTATATATAATGTGAAACCTGATTTTGAATAACTTTATTAATGTTTATTTTTGAAAATAAGCCGTGATTCATAATGCTTTACCTAATTAATAAAGCATCCTTCAAGCTGTTCATAATTTTTGTGATTGTTTAGTAAAATCTTGATGCTTTTTTCGCGTAGAAACCGCGCGAATCTTCGATAAAAAGTATATTCGGTAAATATAACGATGTTTTCGCTCCAATGACCTTAACCATGACATATGCTGTCAAGATCATACTCTGAGTGATCTTCAACAGATTTTAGCCACCGCTCGTTATTCATTAATACTGTCATATCACTTTTTGTTTTTGGATTATATTTGTTAACAAAAACAAAAAATAAAACTTTGAACATAAATACAAACTAGAAATGTCTTCTATAAATAATATTGTATATAATTATTTTTTATAATGTACTGTTTCTATAATACTGTTCCAAATTTTGTAGTAATTAACTTAATCATAAAATAACAAAAATGTTTTTGTTATTGACCGTTTGACGAAATAAATCCAAAAGTTGACATAGTAAGTAGTAATGCCACATTATAGTCTCAGATATCAAAATATTTGCATGGCGCCAACGTAATGCACGTGTGGAGTAAATGTCTTGTCACTATAATGTTCAGCTAACTCCGTATCTGACGAGCATACTAACAGTATATTGTGATTTACGCACTGTATGAACATTGTGCATGTAAAATACTAGTAATCAAATGTCAATTTTTGACTGCATGTTGCAGGATTAGCATTTTTTAAAAAAATTTTTTTTAATTAAAAAAATTCATCATTATATTTCTACAAAATTCTTTTATAATTAATTTTATTTGTATATGTAATTAAATAATAATAAACACAATGTAAACTAAATTACGAAAAAATGAAATAGTGTTATCAAAAAACCCAATATAAAATCCAATAAAAACCCTAAAATACCTAATAGATTGAGATTTTAAAAAAATTCAGGTTTTTTCCAACTTTAACACTAGCATACGTGACTACACTGTTAAAAATATATACATTAAATTTCATGTAAAGTAACGGAAGCAAATTTCAAGCAGGTACATTAAAATCGTTCAATGTTGTCAATGATCGAGCATAAAATTATAAGTAACTTATTGTTAGATTTAACAATTTTAATGTATCTGCTTGAAATTTGCTTCCGTTACATTTACATGAAATTTCATGTCTTTTTTAACAGTGTAGCATATAATAATAATAATAATAATAATAGTGATAGCACCATGCAAATATCAACTGCTTTATTAGTAGAAAATAGCATACTAACAGAATAGTGCTTGCATGGTTCGCTAAATATGGTATGTATTAACGTGCTGACGCACGTTAAGTTATCGGGGTTCCTATTCTTTTTCTTTCATAGATATCTGTACAAAATACATAGAAGTTAATGTATATACAAATTTATGGAATTTTTTTATTTCAATGTATGGTAAAGCAATTTTGGTTTCAATGTTTCTCTTTCAGCAAATATATCCAACCACTTTTTTATAATACGTACGATTCAGACTAGCCAGTGACTATCCAGTTATCCAACTGAATCGTAAAAATGTCATTTTTCGGATAGAAAGTTACATTAAAATTTTCAAAAAAAAATAGTAATAAAACTTATACTGTGTAAAGTATAGCGATAAAAATATATAATTTAAGAGAGTAAGTTAAAAAAAAACTAAAAATAACCATTTTCAGAAGAGATGAGAGCGTACCATTCGACGAGCATGTCTCAAAATACTGCAACTTTATTAATACTTTTCAAAACGTATTTTTCCTCTTAAAAGTTTATGATTTCTTCTTTCTGAAACGATACTTAGTTTTGCTTTTCGTTTTTTTCACAAAGTTATAATTTTTAGAATAAAATATTCTTCTTCATTTCTTTATAAAATTTTTTACATCTTTTGGATACTTTTAACATTGTTATCAAAACCTTTTTCCGCTTACAGATATGGATTCTATACAATTTGACGTTTGTTAAAAAAAAAATTAATTTTTTTTAGCACAGGGAATGGAAGAGTTACTATTCTGTTACTTTCCCGTTACTTTTTATAATAGCAATTTGATAATGACAATTGCAATTTTTATGAGGTAAATTACAATAGGTGACTCAGCTTCAATGACCTTAATCTTCACATATGTTATCAAGATTATGACTCTGAGTAATCTCTAACAGAGTTTAGTTGTTGCTCGTTATATACTTGTTAATAAAAATTATTAATAAAAAAGTTCACTACTTTACGAAGCGAAACAAAATCTACATAATTGTACTATTCCACACCTAAGTTTTCAACTTTCACCGCGAACAAAATCCACCTCAATTTATATACATATTCGTACCTATACATATACTACTATAAACTTTAATTTATTACGAAATTGTAGAAGCCCCACTATCATCTATTGCACATGTGTTTTAATTTTTTTCTCTCTTTTGAAGAAATGCATTCTTCCTCTTAAAAATTCGTAAAATTCATTTTGTAATTCGTTTTAAAAATTCATATATGCGATATTTATAAAAGAATTAAAATTCGAAAAAAAAATATAATAAATTGTTTCAATAAAAGAAATCGTGTTAATAGTTTGATTGCGTCAAATTACTCTACATAAAAGTATAATTTCTTACGTTTTCATAATTAATCCAAGGTACGTTACACAAATTAAACTAATAATTTTGCAAAAAAAAAAAAAAAACCGAAATTAATAGCAAAATTAACAAAAAAAAACATAATAATCTTGCAAAATCAATATCAAAATAACAAAAGTTAAGTTTTTCTCATAGACAGCGTGTAATTTTTCTGGGTAGAGAAATAAGAGTATAAAAAAATAAATATATAAAATTTAGAAAAAGAGAAAAATTGAAAGAAAAAAGTAGGAAAAAAGGGAAGAAGGGAGTAAGAATGAGGGGGGGGGGGGGGGGAGGGGGAGAGAGAGAAAGAGAAATTTAGTTAGACTAAAGATGGGTTTTGAAATGGCCGAAGTGTCCGGAATCATATGAATTATTTAGATTGAGGGTCTAGAATAAGAAAAATATTGACTCTTTATCCTTCACACATTATCAACGTCGCCGTTCTTGTGATGCTCGCATTGCGTTGCCTAAATTTTCCAATTCTAAATACAATTTATACTCAAACAGAGCATCCTTTTCAATATCCGGCTGTGTCTAAACGTAAGTAAAGTAATACTTTCATAAATGTTTGAACAGACGTGGTTCGCGCAAAAATGAACACATACGAGAATGTAGAACACATCGTCTTAAAGAATTACTGCGAAAATAGATCTCTTACTGTCCTCTCTTTCCTGTTCTATTACTATCGTTACTATTATGTCAACAATTTATCAGGAAATACTGAACTACGTATAAATGATTAATGATATAGCCCCTTTTTAAAATGTCTTTGAAAACAAATAAGCGTTATAAAAGTGCACCAAGACAATATGTACAGCTAAATAAACAATCAAAATAATTATAATCGTTTCTGATTGTAGTCATTCCCAACTCTCTCTCTCTCTCTCTCTCTGTATGTGTGTGTGCGCGCGTGTGTGTATAGAATAGAGTATTAAGGTTGAAAACCTTTTCAACTTAATAATAATTCTCTTATGTATACTATCGTCGCTCGACGAGAAATATAATCCGTGTAGGCAGTAAACGAAAGCTGGATGAATTTAATAAAGATGTTTGTACTCCAACAAAGAAATATAGCCTATTGTATACCGGATGATCATCGTCGTTCGAGAATAGAGTTAGTTAGAAGATCAATTCCGCAAATGAACACCTAATGGCGAAAAACGCTCATCACGCGTCGTCAATTGCACTAAACAATTATGTTATCGGGCAAACATAGATACACGCAATTTGTTTGCACCACGTACAATCCAAGCTTCATCACCGCTTTATGATCTAAGGCAGTTGAATCGAAATTGCTACACGAGTGTACCTCAGATGGAGAAACGTGATCCTGTTCTGGGAGTTCTTTCTATCACGCCCCAATTAACATCAAAGCGTCTAATAATATCCTAATATCGGCTAGAACACAACCTTGCCCGTTATATCGCCCGAACACAATATCCGCTCGCGCGTATATTTTTTATATCAATTACTAATTAATAAAATGAAATGAGGATAGAGTCACGCAAAACGCGATTTTGAGATATATTCACATATGGCGCGACGCGTTTTCGGTTTACGAGTCTTCTGTCGAATCGTTGCAATAGTTTGAAATATTAATTTCCGTGTCAGGAACGAAATTTCTGGAAATCGACAGTGTATTACACAAAGTAAAGATGAGCCTTATCAGCATTACAGCGAGATACACGCGCCATTTGACGCTACCCGATGTAAAATAGCTTTTCAAGGTTGCGCACGGAGCGCTCGGACTATAATTTAATTCCGTTATGTATGAACGCTAATCTACTCCTGTCACTTGCATCAGGAGTATGTAAAGGGCAAGGCTGGCCCTAGGCACGTCCATGCAGCAATCCTCTACTCATCTGCGTTTTTTCCTTTTAGATCTGTTGCTCGCCTTTTTGGCGACGGTTGAATGCTCGGCAGGCATCTCGCGGTCCGCTTCGTTCCGCTTTTCGGCGAACCCATAACCGGATTCTAGGGACATCTTCGAGAAGGTTGTACCGTACTGTTCGGACGTCCTAGTAGTGCTGTCGCTGTCATCGACTCCTACCTGCTGCCACTGCATCGGCTGAAGCTGCAAAGAAGATTCTCTTTGCGATTCTCTCCTCTCGGTTGCCACGTTACCTCGACGTGTCTCGTCGACGACGGATCGTACTTCCGAAGCGAAAAGAGGACTGCCTTCCGTCGCTTTGCTATCCTCCTTGTCCCGACAGATCTTGGTTCGCGCTATAGCAGTCGTAACGCGCGCGATATCCTTGTCCACGCGAGGTTCTTCGTCTATTGGTGCGTGAAAGTCTACGAGGACATTCTCCGTCGCCGCCATGTCGATATCATCCTCCTCATCGAAAAGAAACTTCTCTTTCTCTTCTTCCTTTTTAGTCCTGTATATTTGTCGTCGCGTAGTCTGATGTTCACACATTGCGTGTTCCACAGATTTGAGGAACGTAGGGTTGTTTCTGTCACAGAATTCCGTTTCTTCCAGCTTCCTCGCACGTTTGTCGGTCTCCAGTTTCCTCTGCGCCTCCATTAACGGTTCGAAATACGTTTCTTTGCGGGTTTCTTGCAAATCCGAGGAAGGAGAGATGCTTTTTTTGACGATGGAACTCCAGGATATCTCTGTCAAAGGTAGAGTTTTTGACTCCTGATCTTTAGAGCCGAGTTTCACATACGGCTCGTCCCACACAGCTTCCTGTACGGCCTCCTGCAGTTCCACCATCTTCACATTAGAGGAACAAAATGAAGGCAAAAGGACAGAGATAGAGAGCTCCGTTGAGCTGTTCTCTTGTGACGTGCCGTCTGACTTCTTGCTCTTGCGAGATTTCCGAGTACGCGACCCGGCAATGACAGGCAGAATCTTGCATTCCGGCATCGTATCCGAAGCTTTCTGCATCGCATCGATATCGATAATCTCAACGATGTCGCTCTCATTGGTCTGAGAAACTCGCTTGGTAGATAGCAGCGAGGATGAGAAACTCATCGTCTTTGAGCCACGATTTTTGGCTCTTCTCGTAGGGCTTGAATACAGTCCATCCGACTTATCTTTAAAATCAGTGAAACTGCGTTTATCGTTTTCCTCGGACATCGGCCAGGTCTCCTTCAATGGATTGTATACCACAGTGACCTCCGGAGTCTCTACCTTGTTCTTCTCAATCACCATAATATCCTTTCGCTTCTTGCCAGACTTGGACTTCGCTCCTTGCTGCTCCACTGACGTCATTTCCTGGGTCGTCTGCAGAGATTCTCTCTGTGACAATCTCGATGCACCAAATTCCAACTCATGGACTTCTGAGAGTTGAACGTGCTCTAGATCATCATCAGAGGACAACGTGTATCTGCTATACCTTCTACGCGAATTGTTATTGCTCATCTTTGTCAAGGACGTCGTCGCACCGGCATCGCCTCGTTCTAAATTCGTAGATTCAAAATCGACGTTGTGTATGTACTCCAGATCATCATCCGAAATCGTGCTCTTGCTGCTTTTTCGTTGCACTACAGGAGAAGAAAATTGCGCGACCGTATTAATGGTCACACCGGCATCTTTGTACCTGCCGTTGTCCGTGTTCTTCATCCGCATCTGCATTACCTCAGACTCGTGGATATGCTCAATATCGTCGTCGGATTGAGTGAACGTCAAAGTGGCGTCTTTGCCAAGATTGTATGACTCTATCATGTGATAGTCAATCGAACTGAAATCATCCGGCGGCGGTGGATCCAACGATGGCAACTTATTATCGTTATCATACTCGTTGTCATGATCGGACAGCGATCTCACATTTTCCACATCCAACACAGGTTTTACAGGATTTTCTTTCCTTACGATTACGTCAGTAATCGATTCCATCGGCTCGGGCAAGTCAATAGAAGATACCTCTGTCGTATGTTCAATCTCTCTATTTTTGAGCATAACTCGATCCTTATCGGTGAATTCCTGTGAAGAAGCACGATTCTTCCATTTGTCATTCTTACGTATTACTTGATATTTGTTTCTCGCTACCTTGGTATCTCTTGCGCTCTCGACTCTCTTCTTCAACTCAACGTCATTTTCCTCTTTCTTCGTGCCAATGCCCATCGTCGAATCCATGCATCGCGCGTCACTGATGATGACGCTATCATCGTCCTCTTTAATAATGTATTTTTCCGCTCGTGTCGGGCGTTTGATAGCGGAATTTGAGATTCTTTCGGAATCAACGACGGCTCTTCTCGCGATAGGTCTCTTGACTTTCTCATCTACGTTCGACTGTGATATCTCGATATTCTTCTCGCTTCGCATCGTCTTGTTCTCCATGAGCGTAACGCTATCATCGTCGTAGTTGACGACGTATTTGGCCTTGGCGAGATGCCTCTCGTGAACCTCGCTGCGATAATCCTCGATACGGCTATCGGTAGTAAATCTTCCCTTGCTGCACCATAACGCGGTCTCTTTCGCCTGTGTCATAGGACTGCTCGGAATCTCACCTGGTTGGGCACACAGGCTGAGACTTGTCGGCACCTCGCAAAAAGCTTCCTCCTTTTCGTAGTCGATTGATGTCGCAGTTGTCGTCGTGGCCGCCATCTCCGCGCATAGAGCACGATGGTCCTGCAGCTCGCATATGTTCTCATCAGGTATGCTGTTGATCGCCGGCTCGCTTGCTGAGCGCATCTCCGCGCAGATCTCTGTGAGCTTGCGATTCAGCGCCCGGCTGTCCGGCTCATCTGGGAGATCGATCGCGCCGAGCGAGGCCGGACCCTCCTCGGCGCACACGCTTCTAGGTGCGTGCATCTCCTCCGCGGCGGAGTCGTACTCCTGTATGGAGCTAATAGCGTCCCCATCCTCGTCGGCCGACACGGTAATCACGGTGCCGGTGTGAGGGTTGACGACTTTAGTTACCGGCTGACCCACCCTCTCAAATACCGTACGCCTCCCTAGTAACAGAAAAGCCGTAGGCAGGTATCAATATTACGAGTCGCTGCTCACGCGTCTCTCTCTCTCTCTCTCTCTCTCTCTCTCTCTCTCTCTCTCTCTCTCTCTCTCTCTCTCTCTCTCTCTTTCTCTCTGTGTATGTGTCGCTCTCGCTCTTTTTCTCTTAAGTTTCTCTCTTTTTTCTATCTATTTTGAAGTGATAATTATAGCTTGCACACATGCTCTCTCAGAATTATATCATGTATGAATGCGATTTCGCTTTATTAGTGGATAAACAAAACATCACAGCAAAATTCGTCAAAATTTAAAGAAAATGTATATAACGCTAGTGAGTTTTGGCATAGTTATAAGAATCGGTGCTTGATCAATGAAATCTCGAGCGTCTCACGAAAAGGAATAGTCTAATCCTTTCGTTTTTTTTTTTTAATTACGTTCAACATTTGCGTACTCCACGCGCGTGTCAATTACGCGTGGGTCAAGTCAAGACAAACTTAAGAGAAATACATCTGTTTGTAAAAGAAAGTTCCATTCTAAGCTATACATAAAGCTAGAAACTCGAGCAAAATATGATGGATCTACATGGTTAGTACAAAGACGGTACATAACACCGCTTGTTGAATGTTTTCTTTTCTCCAAAAATACAAAGAGCAGACGTCAAACAAATATCTTACTGTTAGTGCTCGAACATATAATA
The DNA here is from genome assembly GCF_001594065.2 of Cyphomyrmex costatus. Lineage (NCBI taxonomy): Eukaryota > Metazoa > Arthropoda > Insecta > Hymenoptera > Formicidae > Cyphomyrmex > Cyphomyrmex costatus. The sequence goes on from NW_017275218.1 coordinate 244,332, forward strand.
CAGTTACGAGAACAAAATGGAGATACCTGCCTCTGGCCAGTTCTGTGTTACGCAAACTTATAATACTAATGATCTCATCATTAAACATATCACAGAGAATAGAAAAGTTCTGGTTACGAATAATACGAAAATCGTTTTTTTTTTCTATTTGGAATACGCTTTCAGGTTCGGAAATATATCGTGATAATGTCGTCATAAAACGCTGCCAAGCACAATCATTTCTTCTTTTTCGAAAATTTTGTGTTTATTTGTTTTTCAATATACTAATAAAAAGCGGTAAATCGAAATATGCGCACAAATATCATGCCAAATTCATGAATTATATACCCTGTAAACTTCTTAAGTTTAAATCTCGATATTCGGGAAATAAGTATGTCTATAAAGTATAAACATATTTAGTATGTTTGGTTAAAGGGTATGTCTTATTAGTAACTAACCGTCTAAAATCAAGAGGGATAGCTAGTCCTCATCTTACTTTAGAACATATTCTAAATTTTGTCCCAAATTAAAGCCATGATTACAAATTGTCCCTTTTTCGAGTGTAAAAATAATAAATGTAAAGTAATAAATGAAAACAGATTTGATTATTTAGATACTCGTTTTAAACATAATTTTTTCACTGGTAACATTAGTTTTTTTTTATATCTCTTTTATAATTTGGAACATTTCCTTCTATTATTTTTTTAATAATAATGTTATAGAATATTTTTCAAATAAAAACGATCTCATTTAAGAAAATATCTATGTATGTACAGAATGTATTCTGTATCTTGATTATTTAAAACATCTCCGTTGTTCTTGATGAGAAGATACCACAGGGAAAAGTTGTTCGATTCGAAGGGACACATATTATAATGAGCAAAAAATTTTTCTCAAGGTCATATTGTTTGAGATTTCAAGATCACCTTCACTTTTTTAAATGGAATTGTATGATTTTTTTTGCACAATATGATTCCTCTAATAAGTTTGCATATAGAAGTATTAAGTACGATTATAAAAAAATTAATAATATTGATGTAGTAGTACGTATGTTGATGTGTCAATGACACGTAATCGTCTGTAAGTCCTACTTACACTGCAACTAATTGTCTTTAAAATCCCCTTAATGTTAATTCTACAATAAATCTATAGTTAGTAGTTCTAAGTCTTATCGATAAATCGGTGAAATTGGTCAACTTGTACGACTAAGACTATTGATTTTCTTAAGACTGGCCAAATTCGATTTTATTTCTTAGTTGAGCTAAACGACTCGCTATATAACTAACTATATATATAGATGCAAAAAATCATAGTCACCTATTTGGGTTAAAACTAACTAGGGCCGGTATTCATAGTCGGTTCTTATTTCAAGACTGTCTTAAGTAATTTCTTAAGATGCTAAAGCGGCCCTCTGATTGGTTCGTAACTCCTCAAGACTGAACTTAAGACGGTCTTGAATATAAGAAAAGACTATGAATACCGGCCTAGGACTCTACAATGAATCGCAAGTCTTAAGTAACCCTAAGTCTTAATCGATGAAATTAGCCAATTTCTTTTGTTTTTGGCTCCTGCCTCCGGGTAATAAAAGGAGGTCAAGAAATTATATGCGTGTAAGCAGCATTTAATCAGCAAAATAGTAATTCCGTCGGAGTTTGGCCGTCACGCCAACACTCCCTAAATTATTGCGAAAATAGCAAAATAATAGAATTTTTTGGCTCGGTTAAGATCCGCTCTGTCTATTTATAAGCGCTGTGTCAATAATTATCAGACATTCTTTTTCAAGATTTATATATGTACATATAAATATTGTGTATATACAATAATATGCATGATTCAGGAAATTGTATATGTATACTCACAATGTAAAAAATTGTATTTGTTTGATGAAAATATTTTACAATCGTCCAAAGAACGAGTACAACAATTACATGAAACGTTTTCCAGCAAGAAAACATTGTAAGGCTAATATTACACTTATCTGTTTTTTATCGTACGATAAATGTAATACCAGACTAATATAACAGAGAATCATTACATTCTTGTTGTTTGCCAAAAACAAGAATAAAATAATTTAAAGTAGGTAACGCGATAAAAAAAATAAAATAAAATACCACTAATATCTTTCCCACATTATTCTTCTACAATAACAAAAAATAACATAAAAGATAATTCTTTACTTTTTATTAAAGAGATAATTGTACAATAATTGTAGTATTGTACAAAACTGTTGGGCAAACATATGAAATGTATCAAATAAATGTAAACAAATTGCACAAATTATACAGAATATGTCGATTTAGTCGCTTTGATGATATTGCAACTAAGTGGCCCTGCATTCATAGGTGCCTTCAACTAAAATATAAAACTTTGGTGCATAATTACGCACTTACCTGGAGCACGATGAGATGCAATTGATATTTCGAGCATAGCTTCCGCAAGATCCTCCCTCAGTTGACTCTCGCAACTACCAATGGCCACATTCTCGTTGTCCAGAGGATCACCGTAAGCCTCCATGAATCTTGGCGATTGCTCATAACTGCCTGAAAGTAAGATAAATCTTATAAATACAATTAATTTACTAAAACTATTTATATATTATTGTATTATGTTATTTAACACCATTAAGATCTTACGAGCATCAAATTATTAAATTGTTAATCAATTTAACATGTGATATTATTACTACAGTTCAATCAGATTTACGTTTCATAACTGAAAAATTAATTCAGCGCGCAATTTAAATGAAAAAACTACATATGTAATATATAAATTCACATTGAATTATTTAAGCAGTTAAAATCCAGCTTGACTGTTAAAGGCGTTTATTCTTTGTGTGTATTCACATGTATGTTGAATTCACATTCTAAGGACATATTCCTAGTTTAATATAATCTATTTATTTTATTTTGGTACAAACTCCACACTTTTTTCTTAAAATCGAAACATGTAATGCAACAAGCGAGAGCAGCTTACAGATAACATTAGTTTACAGTAAAAAATTATTTCGAGAACCAGATTAGGTATTAATCCTTTTTACAAAAACATTAACGCAGAAAAAGCCGTTTTTGCATATTAAACCTCAATGTTCATCAATTATTTTTTAAATCTAATGTGCTAGTAAAACTATATTGCGACATTGTTTTCAACATTCAAAAATCTATAAGAAATACCTTGCCTAGTTCAAAATAATAAAAAAAAAATGTTTTTTTAATTAGTGTAATTATTGTAAACTCACTTCCTGATCCATCGATAACAACTGGCATTAACGGTCTAGATGTTGCATGAGGCATATTAACGGGCTTCGATCTTGCTGGACGCGAGCCAGTAATTCCAATCTCGACTGCCTCCGCTTCGACCAGATTGACAGCAACACTAGAAATAATTAATTTTCGTTTTTAATCAGTAAAATCATGATTGTAATTGAGAAAAATTGAGAAACCAACCCGCTAGGTGCATTGTAAGTCTTAAAAACAAATTGTGGCCCCATCCACAATCGTCTGTGTGGTCCAGCATGAGTTACGATCTCCACTTGACTCAACCAACGATCTTCGATTGTCTCAAATTCTTGATTGTTCTTTGGTGCGAACGAAATGTTAAGTAATGGATTCGACAGAGATAACGGTGGAACGAGATCTGACGAATTGGGGGATCTACAAAGTGGCCATTGACCCTTTGCTTCAACGTCCAATTCAATCATGGTGTCGTCACAAACTTTTTCCTTTGGCACACCTAAAATAAGTAAAAGTAAACATTAGATGATACGCTTTATATTATCCAAAAAAGAATTTTGGATAATATAAATCGTCTATTTTCTCTCTTTAATAAAATATATAATAAAGTGCATTCTCTCTCATTCTCTCTCTCTCTCTATAATATACCAGCAGCTGGTTTAGGATCCAAATCGTATTGTATCATGTTTCCGTGACATGCCATGATGAAAAGAGAATCGACTGCTCTTTTGACAACCTTGCTACTGGATTCCCTTTGTGCAAACATCCAAGCTCTCGGTGGAGCAAAACACGCGCAGATCTTCAACGGTAAAGTCCCACTATCGTCAGAATGTAACCGTTGTCTCTGTTGTGGTCTGCAATAAAATTTACAATATTTTTTCATTACACCTTTATTGTTAGTTCAACTAGTTTTCTACATGACGCAATAATTACCTTGGCTGTGTGGAGCTGTTGATTTGATTCAGAGAAGATGGTTGTCGAATTTGTGACAAAGGATGCAATATCGTTGGATGAGGATATGGAGGAAGTCGAGGATTGGAGTATGGATATATAGACAAAGGTAATTCCGTATGTGATACAGGAGAGTGGGATCGAGTACCGTCGTCCGTTAAGCCTGCACTTTTGTGGAATCTTGATAGTCTATTGACGACATTAGGTGTGGAATGTGTCCTGACGCCAACAGGACCTCCGTAAGGTGCAACAGGAAAAACGTGCGTTGTACCTCTCACGGTTGAAATAGCAGCCCAGCGTGTATCGCTCGAAAATACCATATCCTGATACAGTAAATACATTGTAAATATTATAAAGTGAAAGTAAGTAACTCGTAAATGTTACCATTACAACTTGCTCTTTATCGTAACGGTAACGCTGGTAACAGCGTTACTTTTTTTTCTTTTGATAACTGTAACTAAGTTACATTTTTTGGTAATAGTAATGAATTTTATAGTTACTTTTCATATTTCGAACATATTTATGTGACACATTTTTTTATATATTCAATCTTTAGCCTAATCGTTTTTTTACTTTAATACTAATATACATATAATAAAATAAATTAAAATAGGCAAATGAGAGTGACGCGCACACACGTACGTATGTACGCACGCAAACATACATCTTTCTATATGTACATTGTGTATCTTAAATCTTGATGGATAATTTATTAAAGTTTTCGATTAATCAATAATAACATAATTTAAAGCTAAAGTATGTAATTAAGATGTGTAAACACTAAAATTGGTGTTAGGATTGTACCTGTACTTTAGCAGTAGTATCGCCACGATGTAAAATATACAAATGATGCACCGCCGCCAGTGTTGATCCACCGGGATGCGGCTGAATTCTGAATATGTGGAAGTCGTGTCCTCTCTTGTCTGACGTCATCAATAACGCGCCGGTTAAGTCGAAAGTCATGGCAACGATCGCGTCGCTGTGAGCAGTAAAATGAGCGATTACAGCATCTGCATTGGTGTCATCCAACTCTTTCTCGTCTTTCGCGATCTGAAGATCCAATATTGTAACGACGCCTGGTTGTGTTACGTCATTGCCCGCGTTATTGATAGCTATCGGCGATACTGAATTCCCCGTGAGACTCGACGCTACCGTTTCTCCTAGTCCGCGAAGACCTTTCCCTAACGACTTGGCCGCGTATAAAACAGTCGCTGTATAACTCTGGACGCCTTCCCCTTCACAACCACCGCTGCTTCTTCTTGAGGGTATTAATTTTTTCTCGCTACAAATAAAGAATGATTATTTAATCAAACGTATAATCAAACGTATTACCTACGTAAATTATTAAAAACATTAGAAAACGCAAGATAAAACGTTTGTCAAATTCTCTACCTATAAGCGAGCCATCGCGTTCCTAAAGCGATGGGATTTGGATTTGGGCCAGGACTGGCATAGCAAGTCGTGATTGTTATGATATTTTGCAATGTTCTAGCATCGAAGACCGCAATTTTTTCTAATAACGTTATAACCACGGATCGCCTGTTCGCTAACACATCGCAGACAGAATGCTTGAATCCTACGCTGTGTATTGACTCGCCGGTTTTCAAGGAGATGAAATTAACGTCGCAAAATTTTGGTCCCGGAAGAGTTGAATCCGGCTCAGAGCAGACCGCTACCATCGGCCGTTTCGCTTCAAATTCATCGACGTGATCGTCGTCAGTCTTTGGGTTTGGTAGAATTCGAAGAATACGAACCACGCCTTGTCGCCATGATAGGATCTCCGTTGCCTCTCCCGTTGCTACTATCAGCCATACCTGCGTTTATAAAAATCGGTAACAATTGAATAAAAACTCGAATCGGATATGCTAAACATCAATAAATAAAAAACTATATTTTGCTTTTAATATAATATTTACCTGAACTCCAACTGCGTATCCTAGTACCAATAGCAACGGTGGTGTACTAGAGCCTTCATTGTAATCAGGATATAAAGTAGGATCATTTATATCAGCGTATTCAAACCGTGCCCAAGATATAGTTTCTTTATTATCAGAATTGGACACTCCTGCATACCCCTGTGAGTAATTACAAACATAGTACACTTGGGAGGATCATAATATTGAGATCATTTTAATTAACTCATACCTGTGGTACTATATCATTTATGATCCCAGCAACACTATCAATGATCGATCGATCTACTATGGGCTGAGGTGAAACGATTTGAGCTCCTTTATGCACACCTCGCCTTGGTGATTCCGCAGACATTTTTTATTGCCAAGTTAGAGTTTTATTTATCTATACAGATGGTTAAATCTTGAACAGAATAAATGTGACATTTAGGCGTATTAAAAAGCTTGTATATTTTACCATATAAAATATACAAGTTGTTAATGCATACAAAAGGACAGTGAAAGGTAATATTTATATATAAATCTCTGCAATAAACTTTTCGCTGACGCGATTCCACTTTTTAAAAAATCCGAAACTTGTGCTTGAAAGACAATTCCTGCATTCAACAGAGGAAACTAATCAATTAGTGCTTAGTGTTTTTTAAATATTTTCTTGCTTTTAGTTGTTCGATGGATATTAGTATAGCAATCAATTATATGAAAGAATCACTAACTGATTAATTATCTCTGCTAGCCAATTATAAAAAATATATTGAGATATTTCCATAAAACCTTTCAATTATCAATAGATAAGTTGTATAAAACCAACTTGAAAATACAAACAAATAATCCTACAGAGTTTAAAAAAAACTAACAGTGTAATGGAAAGAGTTTGGTATCTCGCGCAAGATATCGATAAGCAAGGACAAAGGAGACAAAGGATCCCTGCCAAATGCGCGGGTCAAACGGACGTCGAGCGATCGACGACGGTTAGAGAATGCTCGGAATAAAACAAAGAAGACGAAACTTGTCGTTCTCACGCACTCACCTGCAGGAGAGAGCGAGGAGAGATTTTATTCGCGTGACGAGACGCGGGTGCACAAGACGACGGGCGTGAAGCGCGTCGTTCGCATTATCGTTGCGCGGCGGACAGCGGCGGAGGACAAAGAACCCGAGGTGCACCGTGTTCTTCTGCTCTCGTAGCTGCTCGACAATTTCGCGGACATTACTCGCGAGATTACTGTACGTCGCGACGCCGCCGTCGCGCGATCGTCGTCGTTGGGACTCGGTACGTCCAACGAAGCGCCGTCGTCGTTGACGTCGTCGTCGTAGTCGTCACTCGATGCATTATTCAACACGCACGGAAAAGTATAGGAAAGCGTCGCGCGCCCTGCCCTGTCCGTAATAGTGGAGTGATGCGATGTGTGTTGACGACGGGGACGGCTGACGGAACGCGGGATGGGAAGGGGGAGTCTATTTTGTATGGAGTGAAAAGGGGGGGTAGGGGGGGGGGGG
>NW_017275218.1:252099-252603 GCF_001594065.2 Cyphomyrmex costatus
AAAAAAAAAAAAAAAAAAAGCGACGGCGATCCTTGGACCGCACGGCGATAAGGAAGGGGGATGGAAAAGCGGTTCTCTCTCGTCGGGGAGAAACAAAGGGAAGACCTCTCGCTTCGCGCGCGGTCGTTCGTTATATTATCATCAGTTTATTATTGCCAGGAGGAGCAGATCACTATATATCGAATGTGATCGATAGCGCGCGGAATGGATTCCATCGTATACACTTACTTCACAAAACTCGATCGTACTTCCTCATTGTCGAAAGAAGAGAGAGAGAGAGACAGCTCCCTCCTGCACTCCGCGCGCGCGTCACCGCACCGCCGCCGTTGTCCTGTCCTACTGCGTCATTCTCTACCTCCCGCGGAACAACTGACAGCCGACGAACGACAGTAATTGACAATGACTATTACGGATGTCATACAAGCGCGCGCACGGAACGGGGGTTCTTGTAGCGTCGCGGGCGTAGTTTTTTAATTTTCCTCTCCCCCCCCCCCCCCCCCCCCC
>NW_017275218.1:252676-312749 GCF_001594065.2 Cyphomyrmex costatus
CCCCCCCCCCCCCCCCTCCCGTCCGGGAAAGACACACGAGCAGCAGCAGCAGCAGCACGACGGAACGAAACCACCTCCGTCGTCGTACCTCTGCGCACGGGCGATTCAGGGCGATTTCACAACCGCGCGCGAGGAGACACTTGGTTCTTTTTTCCCTCCTTATTTCTCTACCACTCGGCCGTTTCTATCTCGATTTCACTCGCTGCTGGCACGGCGAGCACCGTGAAGCGACTACGTATACGCACGCACACGTAGAGACAATGGAGGAGTGACGGAGGAGGAATGAAGAAAGACAGTGGTTTCTCGGAAACAGAAACGGATGAGAACGCGCGGATTACGTCTATAGGTGTGTGCGCGTGTATATGTTGTGTATATATACATTACGTTGTACTGCTACCATGGTCTGCTCCATATCAGACGAACGAAAACAATAATCAGCTGATTCGACAGGTAGGTCTACTCCGTGGGGCAGAGGCGGGGAGACGGCGACCGATCGAGGATCGAAACAAATCGCGGAGCGAAACACGAGCGTCGCAAATAGGAAGCGACTTTTACCGATTTATTAAGAAATCGATTATTTTTACACAGTATTTTTGGAGGCCGCGATATTTGAATTTTTTTTTTTTTTACGAATATCGTGGCATTCGTGGCTGCGTTCCGATACTCACTGCCAGCAGTACCAAATTGAAAATTTACAATATACGTTACATGCATTATAAGTTTTCAGCACTGCACTGTGGTGAAGGAAGAACCAAGCGGCCCGAAGGTCTACGCCATCTACAGCGACAATATCAGTTTTAAAACAAAAATAATGAATTTAAATTTCTGTTGTAAACTTTTGTGTCCGGAGGAAGAATCAACGAGTCATATTTTTAGCTGATGCAGAAACATGTCGATTTACAAATGGTAATTTGTGAAGAAATATGGCAAGAAGGTAGGAAAACACATGTAATAAATAAATAGAGAGAACAAATTTTTTTTAATTGTGTAAAGATCAATAAAACGATTTTATGATATTGAAAGATGATTTTTTTCCAAATATTTTATGACAGTATTAATATATAGTATAAGTATTATTAGTATTAATATGTGTATAGTATCTCTTATTTTGACTTTCTTTATCTTTTTACTTTGTCTTTTAATTACATATTTAGATTTTTAAACGGTATTTAAAAAAAAAGTATATGCGTTTTATCGTCTTTCACATTTACAACATTTTCTAAAATTGTACTTTTAATCATTTGTTTCACTTTTCACTTGTTACACATATTTTTCTTAACGCTAACAAGTTATACTTTTTAACATTTTTTATTGTTTTTCCTCTTTTGATATCTTGTCGTTTTCTCCGGCACTATCTGAAGATTTGGCTCCAACGGAAATGAAGGATGTATCTTCCAAAATTTGCTCTGACAAGATTTCTAGCACCAGGATTTTATCGAATACAATACCTTACTTTCTGGCATCTTTACATCAGCACCATCGAACGTTGAGTCGTCCTGAGCTGTGAATGAGAGCCGTCTTAAACTTCTCATCTGCGAAGAATTTGGCGAATCCAGGTGAATTCTGAGCACATTGTTTAATAATGGAGGAGGATGTGATTGCTATAAAAATATGAGAAAATGTATTAGAAATGTATGATTATTCAAAATTATTTTATCTCTATTTAATTTATTATTAAAAGAATTTTATTTCTCATCTCACTGTTTAGTTGGTCTTGATGTGTTTTGTTGCCTTCCTTTTTTCGTCTTTTTCCTTTCTTGAGCAAAGCATTTTTATTTTAATTTTTAATATCCATCGCTTGTTTATTTGTTGATTTTTTTTTTGTGTCAGTAAATAGTCTTTAACTGACTTGTAAGTATTTGTTGTTGAAATAAGTTCTTGTTGTCATTGTTGTATCCTTCTTACGAATGGTTGGTTTATTATGATATTTACCGGTTAATTTTGCATTTGTAAATAGACTGGTAGGGTAAGACCGCCTAAAAGTGCACATCGCTCAAGAGTTTGCATTGAGCTTTACGACGAAATTATTGGATCGTAAGAACTGTATTTCACACAGAATGTGCCTTTTTGACTTGCTGATCTGTGTATAAAAAATTGTTGTGATTGTTTCAGCGATAAAGGAAATATTTTAAATTTTGACCATTTTTTTTCTATTATTTTTCAAGGGTGAATTGATCAATTTCTACATTAAATCGTTGCTTAATGAATCCGTACTATTTATATTGTGTGCATGTTCTGCTTCGTATTTAGTGCGTATATTCGCTTAATATCTGTAATAATTTTTACATAGTTATATTAAAAACAAAAAGTGAAAATCGCGAACTAATGCGAACTCTTGAAAAGACACTTGCTCAAGAGTTCGCATTTTTCTTTTCTTAGTAAAATTAATCTCCTGTAAAAACGAGTCATAGAGTATTACATTGATAACTTTTAATTTATAAAGCGTAAAGAATAATCTAAGCACCATTTTACTGTCCGAACTGAGATCCTTATACAGGTTATATATATAGTCTCAAAGAAAAAGTCTTTCGCACTCTTTGACGGTCTTACCTTTAAGTCTTTTAATCCTCCTGATTGTGTCTGCATAAAATAAGTACTTTCGGAGTCCAAGACGGTAACACTTTTTTAAGTGTTTATAACAAAAATAAACACCCGACAAAGACGCGTCCGTCCCAGATGATGCAATAAAAGACTCATCAGCTGATATATCGTCCCAGCTCTGAGTAATTTGCGCATGCGATCAAAGGAATTGTCTTTTCTTTACATCGCATCGAGAGCATTTTTACTTCCAAGCTGCATATATCAACGGTCGCATAATGTTTTTCACAATCCGCTTTAATTTTGTTGTCGTTATGCTAATAGTTGATGTCGTCATAGCGCGTCCAAACATTTTGCTGATCATTGTAGACGATCTGAGGACTACTTTAGGATGCTACGGTGACGTCAATGCGTACACACCAAATATAGACTCCCTGGCTGAGGATGGCATTGTTTTCACCGAAGCATTCGCACAGGTCTGTGCTCTTTACATGGTTATTTTGACTTGCAATCTCTGATTTTACCTTTTTTCTTTTATAAATGTATGTAAAGCGAATGATTATTTTGCAGCAAGCTTTATGTGCACCCAGTAGGAACTCCTTTCTGACTGGCAGAAGACCGGATACCCTCCGACTTTACGACTTTTACAGCTACTGGCGTAACGCGGTGGGTAATTACACCACGTTGCCGCAACATTTGAAAAACAATGGTTATACCACGATGTCCATAGGAAAGGTGTTTCATCCAGGTATAGAAATACACTAGTATTCGTTTTGTCTCTCGGAGCTGCTCAGAGTCCGTTTCAACCTATTAGAAATTGTGTATTTCAATGTATCCTATTTCTGATAGATTGAAAACATTATTTATCATTTCTTATTCCTTCTATCTGCAGCCTAATCGCCTATCTGCACATTAGATGCGATGAGCCAATATCCAATAACAGCTTTCAACAGAGAAAGCAGTTTTACCACAATTGTGAAATTCTTTAATACGATTGATTCTTTTTTTTTTTTTGTTGATACTCATGGATCTAAATGTATAAACCAATCATATATTTACGAATTTTATAATAGTTCCAAAGCTGCTTTCTCTACTCAACGCAGCCAATGAGAACTTTGCTGTCACGTGCAAAAAAAAACATAACTTTTATTAGAAATTAATGGCAAGTCATTGACATCTGAAAAGTAAAATATTTTGTACAGGTATAAGTTCTAACGGATCTGACGACAGTCCCTACTCATGGACCGAGAAACCTTTCCATCCCTATACAGATCGATACAAAAATGCTCCTGTTTGCAGGATGGTCCCACAATCAAAAGCGGCAACGAATCTCGTAACGTATAATATTTTCTTATGTTGTAACTCGCATAGAAATATACCTTTGATATATCGCACAGATATGTCCAGTACGAGTTTCGATCATGCCGAACAAAACGTTACCTGATCTCGAGACGTTACGAGAGGCGAGAAGATTTATAAACAAACACAAAAAAGATGTTAATCCTTTCTTCCTTGCTGTTGGTTTTCAGAAGCCTCATATACCTTTGAAGTATCCTGAACGCTATCTAAGTATAGTCTCTTCACAGTTTCTATCGATGCATCATAAAATTAGAAGTATAATTACTCAGTAAATAAGATTGAAATGATTTAAAATGGATACAAATTCTCAAATTTTCAGAAGTATGCATTCGAGAATGTTGAATTGAATTCTTTCAATCTCAATGCATTAATTTATTTATAAAAGTTGCACTTTTCTATGCCTTTCAATTTGGAAAAATTTTTGTTTTTTAAGTGCATTGTTGGATACTACTTAATTTCAAACTTAAACTCAATTAAATATAAAAAAAGTTTCTTCATGCAATTGAATCTAAAGAAAGTAAAAATAGACATTGAATGCTACTGAATACACAATCGGATGATTCAAATGATTTAAAATATCAAATCCTTTTTAATTCATTTATGTTTACTTGATATGTAAGAAAAGGTTCCTAAGCATAGAAATTTACAAAATTATAAAATTTTAGCTATGCATTTAGCGGATCATATTCTCGATTCGTACGCTTATTATTTTTATTACTCGAATTTACCCTAAAATAACATCAACCCTTGAATCTTGGCTCCACACGCACAAGAAATAAAAAAATATTGAAAAATTTTATTTTTTTAATGAAGTTTTTTATTAGAAAACAAAAATTCCTTCGAACGATTGTTAAAAGAATTATAAAAATATATATAAACTAATGCAAGGCCAACTTTCAGTGAGTGATTTGATAAAATTAAAGGGATACCTTTAATAAACAATTGTATTTATTGCATAAGAATATTCTTTACATATCAAATTTTATAATTTTTTGAATTTTTGAGTTAAAAATTTTCTAACAGATGAATTTTTTTATAATAAAAAAGTAATTATTTTAGTAATTCAATATTTTTGACGATCGTAAAATAGACGAAAAATGATGATGAATAATGTAAAGTTTGTGTTACAAACACGATGCAGAATATCATCCTATACGAAAGTTCAAGATGCCCAAACCATACATATGGCCAGACAATGTAAATAACGTTGCTTATAATCCTTGGACCGATCTCCGATGGAGAGAAGATGTGGCAAAGTTAAAATTAAAATTTCCATGGGAAAAAATACCAGGTATACTGCATTATGCATATACACAGTATGATTATTAATTAAACTTTTGCATAGAGGCAAAATAATGGACGAAATTAACAAGTAAATCTAGTCTTTTTTCTTAAGGGGGAACACCAGGGTGACAAGTTTAAAAAATCGATTTTTTTTTTTTATTGCATTTTTGTAATGCTTGGAGTCTTAAAAATATGTCCCTATAATATTATGTTGATATTCCTAACGGAACAATAGTAAATATGTGATAGAGTAGAACGTGGTCAGATGCCGCTAGGACATTCAGCAGTCCCCTTGATCTGCTTGTAGGCAGTTTTACCGGTATATTCTTTTGTTTCCTGTGTGCTTTAGTCGTGAACACTTCATATGCACCCGGATTGGACGCACTTTGATTCGAAATTTTATCGTTATATATAAACTAATTGGTTGTAAAACTTTATAATTAATACGTTAAACAGGGCGAATAAGAGTCAAATTACAATTTAAAATCTAAATCTGATAATTTATTCTAATAAATTATATATTGCGAAGAATATCACGTAATTTTTGACGTTTCGTCCCGGCTTCCATTACTGGACTCATCAGTAAGGCATTGTAGTGGAAGCCTACGCCTTGGTAAGTTATTAAATCGATAAAATTATGTATGAAGGACTCTTGTTAATAAATAAATTTAAAAAATGAATAAAGGGCATAAGAATCAAAATTAAAACTAATCTTATGTCAATTTAAAAAAAAATTTTCTAATGTAAAATAATATTCTAATGTCAATATATCATATTATATTTTTAAGAACATCAATCTTCTATTTTATCTTCGTAATAAAAATTTTTTTTTAAATTGACATATAAGATTAGTTTTAATTTTGATTCTTATGCCCTTTATTCATTTTTTAAATTTATTTATTAAATCGAGATTCTCTATATAAAGAGATATACGCGTGTCTCAGCACTTACGAGAATTTGCGAATATCGATAAACCTCTGATGGCGTATAAGGTAGGCTTCCACTACAATGCCTTACTGATGAGTCTAGTAGTGGAAGCCGGGACGAAACGCCAAAAATTACGTGAAAGTCTTCGCAATATATAATATTAGAATAAATTATCAGATTTAGATTTTAAATTGTAATTTGACTCTTATTCGCCCTGTTTAACGTATTATTATACAAAAGAGTCCTTGAAATCTTTAATTTATTTGTAAAACTTTAAACGTGTTTTTCTCGAAACCACGTTTTCGTAACTGGGCGCTCACATATCCCGGCAAATTTTTATCCGAATGACTTGAATTTTGGACAGAATGTTTACAACGAAATTGCCTTCAGTTGCACGTACGAAATTTTCAATCGGATTATTAGTTTTTGAAAAACAATTAAAAAGATAACGATTTTTTGTCGCAAAATCGTGACAACGTTTTTTTTTTTAAAACAGCGCCATTTTGTCTAAAATTATTTTATCAAAAATTCCGTACGTGCAACTGAAACTACACTCATATACTTTAAAATAGACTAAAAAAAAATTATTTCAGAGCTCCCCCGTTCAGACGCAGCACGAGCGTCCGTGCACCCATGTTTTTTCAGGTGCACATCAATGAGTACTGAAGCTACAATAAATATTAATATTATTCAATGAATTTTTTTTAATAATTTCGTAAATGTACGTACTTCGCATATATAAAAACAATAATTCATACAAGCTATCAGTTTTCAAAAAAAAATTCACAAAAAGAGTCTTATTTTTTTTTCGGCCGTCACCCTGGTGTTCCCCTTAAGCCATTACAGCTTTGTGTGCGTGCGTGCGTGCGTGCATACACACACGCATTGTCCTTCGGTTATCATTATTTTCAGAAAAGTTTGCTAAGCGAATTATCCAATCGTATTACGCAGCTGTATCTTATATCGATAATATGATCGGAAAACTTATACATCAGTTACACGTCTCAATGATCCGAAAAAATACTATTGTAATATTAACATCTGATCATGGTACGTTTAATTAATGAGATAAAATATACATAAGGATGGGCATTATTTGAAATAGAGATGCATTTAAAATGGAAATACAAAATGCAAAATGCCCATTTTGTATTTTGTATTTAAAATACATTTTTTCAAAAATTATTTTATACTTCCCCATTTAAATAATTTTACTATATCTATTTTTTATTTGAAATATATTTATAGAGGTTGACACCAACGGTTCTAAGAGACTGCCACGATATTTTTCTAAAAAATTTATGTGTTTATTCGCTGCGTTCAACAAAGAAAACTAAGCGCTAATCAGTTAGTGTTCTTTAAAAAGATTTATAGTTAATTTATGTGAATAAAATTTTAATTTAGGAGTTTTATGTTCGTTAATTATTGAATTTAATTATAACAAACACTGATAAATAGTTACATCACAAAAGTCTTTTAACGCTTAGTTTATAAATATATATGTATATATCTTTAAAGATATAAATCCTACATAAGACGTACAAATACAAAAGTGTACAGATCAGACTACGCATTGAAGATTGAGACTGAATTTTGGCTAATCAAAATAGGAGCTAAAATTCCTTTATCCTCATTGGTCAAATTTCAATTTTCAATCTTGAATCCGTGGTCTAATTCCGACTTTACACAGCAATTAAACAAATTGTGCGATTTTTAAATAATAAAAATAAATACAAACTTTGCACTCATTCGCTATAGGTGCACATATACATACTTTAAGAATATAATAGATATTCCGTTCTCAAGGATGCGCAGTCGTTTTGAACATGCAGGGCTTCTTTGATCAATCAAAACGTCCCAAATTATAAAAAGGACCTCTATTGTCCGCTATCATGTGCATTCCTCTAACTTTGGGGCAAGCATTTGATTCGTGTTGTTCTGATTATTCAATTTGCAGTCATTATGCGCAATAAAAAAACTTTATATTTTTATACCATGATAAGAATGAGTCCGTATTAATCACGTCTGCATTATATGTCAATCTTGCACTTTCTTCAAAAATGTCTGTCGTCTGGCATTATTGTTTGGCTTTCGGCTATCGTATTTGAATCATATCATACATGATAGCGATTATAGCACTTTTATTTCCACCAATATAGATTAACTAATCTCGGTTTAATTTGCTTTTCATTTTTTTCTAATTCTAAAAATTAAAAAAAAGATGAAAAATAAGTTAAACCGACAGTTAAAGTTAATCTGCATTGGTGGAAACAGGCATTAATGTTAAAATCTTATCTGACACGGCCAAAAAAATTTTCTCGGATATAACACGTATGTACCTTTCAAATTCAGCTCTAGTAGAATGTCTTTTTTCATATGACGTATTAATTATAAAATCTCACAGGAGAGAGAGAGAGAGAGAGAGAGAGAAGAAAATGACGGATTCCCTCTTAAGATATTATAAGAATAAGAAATAAAACATCAAATACAAGATAAACAAATAAATATAAGAACATAAATATTTTTTTAAAATCATTTAAAAAATGCCCATTTTCTATTTCAATTAAATGGGTGTCTAAAGGACATTTTGTTTTTTATTTTGGAATGGAAAAGATTACAATTATGAGACACCCATTTTGCCCATCTCTGAATATATACATAGTAGTCGTGTATATTACATAGTAAATTTTGGTATTAAATGTATAGGTTGGGCACTTGGAGAACATGCTGTCTGGTCCAAATATAGCAATTTCGACGTTGCTGTGCATGTACCTTTGATAATGTCAATTCCAATAATCACATCTGATTTTGATTACGATGCTGTACTTAGAGATGATATGAGATATAATACACAGATTACAAACAATGATAAAATAGAAAATGCAGTTAATTTAAAATACATATTACATGTTGGAAAAATCGGAACTTCAAATATAAGTATAGGATATGTAAGCAGGGAACATAAAAGAACTCTCTTTGAAACGTACATTCAACGAAGACATAAATCTATGAGAAACAATGCGTTACATTCCAAGAAGCACTGTCAAGTTACAAACGCTATTGTGGAACTTGTCGATATATTTCCGACAATCGCGGATTTAGCGGGTGTTCCCATACCAATATGTCAAGACATTAATAGTACGAACGATCATTTAAAAAATGTTCTCACTCAAAATGAAGTGCCTAATCCTTGTAGCGAAGGTATTACATTATTACCACTTATAAAAAGTACTTTAAAATGTCAGGTAAGATATTTTTTATATTGCATCATGATTTGTGCAAACGTTTTATATAAAACAAAAATTTTCCATTTTTATTATCTGTTAATTTGTAAATATTTCAGAGAGTATCTTGGAAAAAGGCGGCATTTAGTCAATATCCAAGACCAGAAATTCAACCTGTGCTGCATCCTAATAGCGACAAGCCCCGCTTGAAAGAGATAAATATTATGGGCTATACTTTGAAAACCAGCAATTATCGTTATACTGTCTGGATACCATTTGCACATACGACATGCAAACCAGATTGGGACGTTATTATTGCAGAAGAGTTATACGATCACAAAACGGACAGAGCAGAAGATTTTAATATCGCAGCTTTGCCAGAAATGTTAAAAACGAAAAGATATCTTAGAAAATTGCTAAAAAATGGATGGAGAGATGCTCTGCCAAGATATTAAGATTATAATATAAACATTTTTATAAAAAAAAAAAACAGTCTAAATCGAGCTAAATGGATTTAATAATCATAATTAGAAGATTTACAATATAAAAAACTAACTAACAAAAAATGTACGTTTCGGGACTCACAGATTTTTCTTCAGCGATTATTACAGATGTTTGTGTCGTTGGATTGATAATATTATTATAAGCGTTATAGATATGCTGATATCTTAATCATAGTTCGGATTGATTTTCCTGTTCTTAATGGGAGTGTATTGTCTAGAGTTAGATAATTAGTTGTCGTCAATAAAGATAGTCAATGAGATAAAATAAATTAAAATGAATAATTTAATCAAAGATAATGTTGAATTTGATAAATTAATAATTAAGTTAAAAATAATACGTCAATAATAATGATGTCTGCATTAACTCACAAAAAAACACGGACGATCTAGATGAATCTTATTATTTATTAAAACAGAGTCTAAGACAAACAAATGAATGTCAACCTTAGTGCTTAGAGTTTCCGTTATTATATTTTTGCGTTTTATCATTGATCTGGATTCAACTCAATCGGATGAACTTGTAATGATGGTATTGTCTCATATGCCTTTGTAAGTTATTATATTCAATTTTCATCAAACTTGACGTATTATCCTTAACTTTTATCGAATTCAGTATTATCTTTGACTAAATTATTCATTTTAATTTATTTTATCTCATTGACTATCTTTATTGACGACAACTAATTATAATCTAACTCTAGACAATACTCGCATTAAGAACAGGAAAATCAATTCGAACTATGATTGAGATAATCAGCATATATCTGTAACGCTTATAAGAATATAATACGACGCAAACATCTGTAATAATCGCTGAAGAAGGACCCGTGAATTTCGAAACGTACGACATTTTTAAATAGTTTTTTATATATTGTAAATCTTCTAATTATGATTATTAAATTCATTTTGCTAGATTTAAACCGTTTATTTAATTTGCATTGCAAAAAACGAGCGAAATTTATTAATAAACATTTTCATATTACATCAATACAATATTTAGTATTACATTTCTATTTTAAACATTTAAGGGATTTCTTTGTCTACATATATGGCATGTAATTAATAAATTAATTGATAATAAACAATTATATAACTTATTCATGATGAGAAATGTAAATAAAATTACAGAATTTGTTATCAATGTGTATCTACTAAAAATGTTTGGAAAATAGATTTTACATACATACAGTAACAAATGGATTAAATTCGATTGTATCCCCTTCCCCTTAACAATATAAATTTAATGAATTAAAAAATGAATTTTTTAAGTGATTCTTAAGTAAAATATCGGTAAAAGTTTTATAATATACGTAAAAACTATTTCTTTCTCTCTCTATACGAGTTTTTCTTAAATATCTTTCGTACCCTATAAAATACAGCCTCGTTATACAGGGTGGGCCATTTTAATCCATCAAACATTATTCAGGTAGTCCGGGACTTGGTAAATATTAAGAAAAGTGGAGCCACCTCTGATGACCTTGACATATGTTGTATAAAAGTCGTGATTCTGAGTGACCTCCATTAGGTTTTAGGTGGCGGTCGCTGTCCGTTAAAAAGTTATGAACGAAAAGTTTGAAAAATTACATTTTATTTCTACTACAGGGTGCGTCAACCGGCTCACTAAGGGTCACGACTTTGACAACATATCGTCAAGATCGAGATCATCGGAGGTGGCTCCCCTTTTCTTAACATTTACCCGGGACTTTTGACGGACACTGTATATCCTTAAATATATATGATCTTATGCAAGGTCAAGGCACTTAAAACTCATTTGAATAACTTTTTTTTAAAATAAAAAACAGAAAAAATACTTTAAACAATATTTGTCGAGTTGAAGAGGGACATCCAAGAAAAACAAGGTTTATTTAAATTATTTCTTTCAAACTATTTTAAAAAATGTAAGTTTCATTTAGGCCTATTTTAAGTGCCTCATCCTGTATTATCCTACATATATTAAATCTTGAAATATACAACGCACAACTTGTCTACATGCACATAGATCTGTGATTATACAAATATTATTAATCTTAACACACAGTATTATTTTTACTTACATAGGAAATTAACAGAAAATATAAATACTATCTTCGTATACAGTGTGCGTATTTCTTTTTCAATTGATAATGTGGGGTTATAATACGATTTATAATCAAGATTTATATAGATCTACAGATAATACTATCTTATGAAATAATTCATATAAAATATTTATATAGAATTTTTTACTCCTCCTGGATTTTACTGTTATCACTTGATTGCGCAGCTATTTGTACGCTACTCATCTCGCTCTGACGTGTTGTTCCTGTATTACTTGTAGTAGGAATCTATAAATTTAAATAGCATAATTACATTTAGGAATCATCATATTCAAACAAAATAATTATGTAGTGTAAGTACTGTACCTCTACATCCTGGTCCGCGATTCCGCTTCTATTATTATTTGACGAGATACTCTGTTTTATAAATAAATTTGGAAGTACAACTCCCTTTTGTGCATCACTTAGTTGCGCAGGATGCTGCGAGTTCATATAATTCATCGATTGCCCCGAAAGCAATTGGTTCAACTGCGAGACTTGCTACAAGAAAATATAAAATATTACAAAAAAAATGTACGACTCAATATACATACATAAATAAACATTTACATTTATGTGAAGATTGCTCGTTGCCGGAATTTGTGGCCTTTGTTGAAAATTCGGGGCTTGTGGTCTTTGTTGAAAATTCTATAAAATATTGTGTTATAAAAACTATACGCATTACATTTTATTACAGTAAAATAAATTATTACCGGCAAAATTGGATTTTGTATTAATTGTACAGGTTGGTTATTGCCTAGCGTTGCTTGTTTCTCCCAATAATCGTACATCTCCGTAAAGGCTCGATTTGTTATCATTTTCTGTTGTTCCGGTGATGCATTCGGATACTGCAAATTAGTCAAAATTATAAATAATTTACTCACTTGAGTAAATTGACTTGAACACTTATAATAGTATTAAGGGCTTACATCTTTACGAATAAGTTGTTGGAGATTTTCATATTCATTCAACACATTTTGAGAAAGCATGTTAGACTGTATGGAATTTCTCATCATTATTAATTGCTGTAGAAACGCATTGTTTTGATTTACTATTATTGGATTCATCATCGGATGTATTACTGGTTTTCCTTTTTTTTCCTCTTCATATTCTAACCAAGCTTGTTTGCGTTCCTCTTCGTCTAATTCTTCTTCCGCCTGTTAAATTCGTCACATAAACATCCTTTCTATACAAAAGAAAAAAATATTTCTCACCTTGTTTTCCAATAGAGAGTCATGTTCGTGATAATTTTCTACAACATCCTTGAACTTTAAAAATATCTCCGCTAATAGTCTATCTTTAGGTAAATTTAATGTAGGTTTTTCTTTATCATATCCCTCAAACGTATACAACTCGTTTAAATTGTGATTGCTGTAATGTCGTTCGATTTGTTGTTCGTCAATTACACGGCATGAAAGCGACAGTTTCGTAACTTGACGATTGTAAATTTTTTCCTCCATGGTTCCCGCAGCGAGAAATCGATATACGTAACACGGCTTTTTTTGTCCAAATCTGTTGATCGTTGTATCGATAAATCAAAAACGATCGATTTGAAATATATAATTATAAGAAAAGGATTAGACAATGAAAAACGTCAACAGAAGTACCTGTATACCCGAAATATGCTTTGTACGTCGTGAGAGGGATTCCAACTGGCGTCAAATATAATCACTCTATTTGCTGCAGTTAAATTTATTCCTAATCCTCCAGCGCGTGTGGATATGAGGAATAATCTTGCTCTCATATTGGTGGGTCTATTAAATATCTTACACCACATATTTCGATTTTCAGGCGAAGTCTGACCGTCCAATCGAAAGTAATCGAGTCCTAAAGACCAACTTCCGGTATGATTATCAAGAGTGTCACAAGATGCACCATTCTGAGTCTGATCATCTATTTTTCTTAAAAATTCCTCGATTAATGTGAGAGAATATAGAGATTGAGAGAATACGAGCCTATAAAATAATCAGTAATACAATAATAAATAGCAATGTAAAAATTATTTACTAAAAAGTTAAATACAAAATATACATACACTTTATCACCGATTTGTTCACATTCCTTTAGAATTTCAAAGAGAAGTAATAGTTTAGCTGACGTTCTTACATCGTCAAAATGCTCAGGTTGTACAAACTGCAACCACCAGTCTGTAAGGGATTCTGTTTCTGGATTCTCTTTAATCTGTTCCGTTGATTCTTCTTCTAAAAAATTAATTTAGTATGTTTTTATTTACATTATTTTTGTGTTTGGTTTAAGCCGTTTAAGTATGAGTGTTTGATTGAGATGTATGTGTGACTGTCAAAGTGTTAATTCAATAAATGTATATCTGTTAGATTACAAGATAAAAAGTAGTAGCCAAGTGCATAAGTATGCAGAAACCCTATATGTATAGAATGTCCAGTAAAGAACGTAACAACATTTAAGAGTAGATTTCTAAAGGCAGATTTATGGTCGATTGTTCCATCTTTCGGTAAAGTTTACCTGTTAGGTAAATCTGACAATCCGCACACGTGATTAGGTAATCTTGCTACTTACCTAATAGATAAACTTTACCAAAAGATGGAACAATCGGCCATTAGAGGAATATATCAATAGCAACGAGCGCTCATTTAACTATTAAATTTGCTGACCGCAACTAATGGGCAAGTTTAAGACGATAAAATGATTGGCCATGCTTGCCGAGTATATGATTGGTTCCTGCCTGTGGATCCAACCAGTCATGTTTAATTACTCGACAAATAGACCTAGCCATTTTATCGACTTGAACTCACTCAATGACTAGCAAGTGTATATGTATTTACTAAATTTTACACTTTTACTATGCTATATACATACTATCATTTTGTATAAAAAAATCTATATGACTTTAATAAGTTTTAAATTATCTTTTTTTAATATTTTCAACAAGTTTTATTTTTTTAAATGCAATAATCAAGCGACGTGGTAGCGTCACAATGTAAAGTGCACAAAAATATAAAGCAGGCTGCATGAACGTTACTGCAGGGTGAGACATTTAAAACAAGTTACCTGTATAACTCGCTTGTTTTTAACAATAGAAGAAAAAGTATCAAACAAAAGTTGCTTGGTTTCAAGGGGCACATAATGTGATGTTAATAATTGTATTGTAGGTGGAGGCGTAAAGGATAGGCAAAGGTCAAACCTGTTTTTTTTAAATGGAATGTTTTTTATTTACATTTTGATAGAGCAATAATGGAAAATAATTGAATGGAAAATTAAAAAAACATCATTCCATTTAAAAAAATAGGTTTGACCTTTGCCTATTTTGTTTGATACTTTTCCTTCTATTGTTGTAAAACAAGTGAGTTATTTAGGTGATCTGTTTTAAATGCCTGACCCTGTATATTCCTGCCGTTGCTAAATTTGCGAGGGCTACCATAGGGTGAAGCTATCTTCACCCAGAGTTTTGACATCGACAAACTTAATTAAAATTACTCAGAAATTAAACAATTAAACAAAATTAAACAAAAAAAAAATGAAATTAAATGAAATTAAACAAAATTAAAACCACAATTGAAAATCTAACATGACTTTTATTACATAATAGCAGCGCAATTTTTCAGCGATTGCAACCAGTATGAATAAAGGACGTAAATCAACGTTCTTGTATTATGGAAACTTACCGATAGGATTATTTCTTGTTTTACGTTTAAAAACAGATGTTTGTTCTTTTTCGTCTTTTTTATCATCGATCGCCTGAACATCACTGTCATCACTCGAATCGTTGCTACTGGTACTCTCTTCATCGGTAGTACCATCAACAACGAAATCTTTTAACGAACCCGCTGAATCGCTAGAAAGTTCCTTTTTCTCATTTGCTTTTTCTATTTTCTCTGCATTTAGACGTAGAACTATGGGATGCGTCCAGATTCTTTGTAATGCTTGAAAATCAGCAAAAAGATGGCTTCTTCCTGAACCAAATTGACGTCTATAGGAGGAAAAATAATATTTTCAATCAAACAAAGTAATACAGTCAATTTAACTTGATAATTGCATTTTAAATCATTTTTATGTAATTTTTTAATATAAAAATGATAATTTATGCAAAATAATGTACTCAATCATATAAAGTAATACAATTAATTTAATAATTGTATTTTAAGTAATTTAAACAAGAAAGCATAACAAAGATATAAGATTTTTAAGAGACTCACTTGGCAAAATTTTCTAGGTAATATTGATACATTTTAATTTGAATATCTGTCAGTCTGACAAAAATAACATATTCCTGTTTGGGTGGCAGGAACGGCGTAAGCACGGAGTAATCGAATCTTTGCACGCTACCTTCTAACATTTTGTGCAACACGTGTGCGCGTTTCTTCATTAAATTAACGTCAAAAGCAGTAGAATCAACACACTGACCGTTTGTTATTGGATTTACAAATCTATTTGAAAATTCTTTCTTTGTACCCAACAAATTGGGTTTCACGAACTGTACCATACAATGATCTGCAAAATATATAATTAAAGAGATGTAAAATATTTAAAAAAAAAAAATAAACAATTACAAAAATAAGTTTTATAAGATATTTACATTCTATTAAATTGTTCTGTAAAGGTGTCCCAGTAAGTACTATACGTCTCATTGTCTTCACGCTTCTCATGCATTTACTTAATGCAGTATCTTCATTTTTTAATAAATGGCCTTCATCACAAACAATAAGATCAGCACCTGG
The DNA here is from genome assembly GCF_001594065.2 of Cyphomyrmex costatus. Classification (NCBI taxonomy): domain Eukaryota; kingdom Metazoa; phylum Arthropoda; class Insecta; order Hymenoptera; family Formicidae; genus Cyphomyrmex; species Cyphomyrmex costatus. Next base: position 269,281 of record NW_017275218.1, read on the forward strand.
ATCAACTAGGCATTCCAACATAATTTCCTTCATACTTTTTCGAATATTTTTATTTGGACCCGTAAGATTACGGAACATTTCATAGCCAATGATCATCACACCACCGGTGTTTTGCCATCTCTGCAGTTGATATTTCCTCTCAAAATTCTTCTTAAATCTGGAAATATTTTTTTATTTAAACAATGAAGACTTTAATTGCAAAATTGTATTACATTCTTTAGATAACAGTTATAAATAATATAATAAAACAACTGGTAAATGTTGAGTATCAAATACCCACTTTGTCAGTTCGTACACTTCGATATCATCCAAATCCTTCAGCCATGTATTGTACTCATTTTTCCAATTAAGTACCGTGCTTAATGGGCAAACTACCAGTACCGTCTTAATCTTTGTCGCGTCGTGAGTGAGAAGTGTATGCGTCAGAGTAATCACCTGTAACGTTTTACCCAAACCCATACAATGCGCGATTATACATCCAGATCCGGATGTAGTGTCCACCCTTTCTAGAGACTCGAAACAAGCGTCCCACATAAATTTGATGCCTTGCGCTTGATGCGGCTTCAGATGTTTCACCAATTCCTTATGTACAGTAATGAGTTCCTGCTTCGTTTCTGTATCGAAGTCTAAAACTAATTTGTCTACTTTTTCTTCACCGGCAAGTCTCATCTCAAACATTTCATTGTACTATATAATAAAAAAATATCTACGTATAATATATATATATATATATATATAAACATGTTAGTGATAAATGGAAATTGTTAACATGATTGCGGGATATACCAGAGCTTGACGATCAGCGATACGTTTAAGTCTTTCCTCCTCTTCTTTAGCGGCTAGTTTTGTATCTTCCGCTACTTGCTTGTCCTTCAAAACTTTCCGTATATTTTTTCGACCACTTTGACCGGGTGTAGATCCTTGCGAGTTTATCACTTCTACGTCACTACTATCACTGTCAGATGCCATTTTTTTTATACGCTTTCGTTTTGGTTTTGGTCTATAAATTATATAAGCTAAAGCGTACAGAATAGACAGAAATAAAATAGATGAACATAATATATGTTAATTTACTTCTCTGCAAGTGAAGAATCCGTATCTGATGAATTACTGCGTTTACGTCTTTTAATCCATTTCAATTTCTTTTTTTCTTTTTTCGTGTTATCTGACTCGCTTGAATTTTGTACACTTGAAATTTCAGAAGAACTATCAGAATCTACATCCATTATTTTAACATCTGAATCCGAATCAATGATTCTTCGTCCGGACATCCTCTTCTTCTTTTTAGATTTAACCAATTTTGCTTTGTCGTCAGAATCACTGCTGCAAAGAAAAATAAGATCGTACGTAGTTTCTAAAATAAGATAAAATAAATAACTTACTTATTCCCTTTAGATTTATTTTCAATTTTTTCTTGTTTTTTCTCCCATTTTTCTCTTTCAGCATCGGAATCAGAGTCAGAAAATACCGTTCTCAATATCGTGTCTCTCCTCCAATCGCTTTTATCTTTTTTCTAAAAGATTTTGACAGAAGAATTACATTTTTTGCTTATTTTGTGTAATAAGATATAAATAAAATTAAAATTGAAGGACTCTTTATATGAAAATAATAATTAAAACGAGGTGAAGGACACAATAAGAGTCAATTCGTAAGTAAATGTTTTGTGTTATTACTTTTATGTTCATTTTACTCTATGACTTCTTTTATTTTATTTAACTTTCGTATTGTAAACTGACAAATCGTTTTCGTTGGTGAGTTAGACATTTCTTTTTGAATTTCATTATTTTCACATTTTTTGATTTTGTTCTCATGCCAAGTTACAGATACATTGTTTCAATATACGACTTTGCCATCTTGTATTGCCAATGTTGTGTAACGAAGGGAGAAATCGAGGAGTCAGTGAGAAATGTTTTGTCTCAATTATGTGGAAATAAGGAATTTTTGTTGAACGTCTAAAGAGAACTCAAACCAAGAGTCGAAACTTGTTACGGCACGAACGGCACGACATATTACATCGAACGATTTTTTTATATTATTATATATTGACTGATATTCTAATTTTTAATATTGTCAAAAGCGGCTAAGTATTTTATTGTATTTTTTTTTTTTTTAAATTCATATTATATTTTTAATGTTATAATCGCTTTCTTGTTTACTTACGAATTGACTCTTATTGTCCTTCACCTCGTTTTAATTAATAAGATATAATAATTAATAATTGCGATATAATAATCAATAATTCAGAAGCATTTTTGGTAATTATGTACTTTAGGGGACCTAGCTCCGATGACCTTGATCTTGACATATGTTGTCAAGGTCCTGATTCTGAGCAACTTTGCCTTAACAACTAAGTGGCGATCTGTTATAGTTTTTCAGATATTAAGCGTTGAAGTAATTTTCTAACAATAGTGAAACCTACTGTATTCATGCGAAACAACTCTTACTCCACCTCTTTTTCTGCGAATGAGCTCGCAACTTCCATGTCGCTTTATGTTGTACGAGTGAATACAGTAGGTTCCGGCCCCCCTGCGGGGGGTCTCCACTACTGTTAAAAAGAATAGTCTGGACTATTGAATACTGATTGAATACGCATATAGTATTAACTATCTATTGATAGTATACAATAGTCCAGACTATTGAGTCTGAATATCTCAATCATTTTAAACGGTATTTACCAAATACCCTATTTATGTATTCTCTCTATTGATTTTTTTATTAAATAATAAAATGTCTTACATCATTTTTCGAAGTTTTGTCTTCAGATTTCTCCCGATATTTCTTTTTCTTGTTCTCTTCTTTTTCTCTTATATCATCATTCTTTATGCTACAATCACTGTCCACTTCTTTGTCTAAGTTTAAATAACATATAATATAATATTCATGATAAAAATATTATATACGTGATTGTAAATAATGTATAATTACTTTTAACATTGAAAGATTCAAACATAAAAATTAAAAAAAAATATTACTCGTTATTTTCAACAAGATTAGATTTATATGAGAAATTCAAGTCAAATGAACAATAAAAAAATAAAAACTAAACAAAAGCAATCTTGATTATTATATAGAAGATATTATAGAGTAAATCCAATTATTAAAAAATGTTGTTTGTATAATATTTCTTACTTAATTAATACCAAATTGCTTACCGACTGAATCAGAGGAATTTAACAGATTTTCTTTTGCTATTCTATCTGCCTCTGATATAAGAGCTTCATTAGAGATAGTTACATCGTCTACATTCATTTGATGAACTAATTCTTCAGTATCAAAATTCATATCTACACTTGCCGTTTCAATTGCATCCTCGTTTTCTATTTTATCCAAATAATCCATCAAAGATTTTTCTTTAGTCTTTTTCTTTTTGTTTGAGTTTTTTAAAACCTTCGAGGACGAATCGTTGTCTGTCAACGAATCAGAATCTTTCTTTGTATTTTTTTTGGAACTCTTTTCAAGTTTATCCAGATTAAGAAGACTGTAAAGGATAATGGAAATACGGTACTTTGGATAATAACCAATTAATAATAAATTAAAGGACCCCGCGCCAATCTTATGAGAAAATGTTTTTTTACAGATTTGGCTAATTTTTGGCAGATATGTTGTAGTTGTCTTCATTTTGAATAAATGTTTCAATGAACACAACTTGATCCTATGAGCCGTTTCCTCACTACAAGCCTTGAAAGGTCCAGTTCGGTCGAATGTGCATGTGAGCGTGTTAGTAGAAATAAGGACTATTCTTTACTCCCGTAGCATTTAATGACTCCAAACACTCTCTGATAATTATGTGTTGATGATGACTATATACTTGAATACTACTGCACTTGAACATTAAATCGAAATCTTTCAAGGTTTGTAGTGCGGAAACGGCTCATAGGATCAAGTTGTGCTCATGAAACATTTGTTCAGAATGAAGAGAACTACACATATCCAAAAATTAGCCAAAACCGCAGACATTTTTCTCGTAAGACTGATGAAAGGTCCTTTGTTACATGAAAAATTTATTATATAATGTGTAAATTTTTTTCAGGCACTATAAAAGCAAAAATTATAAATAATATTAAGTTCATAATATACAAAATCTTTAAGATCACAGAAAAATTATAGATACCATTTTTTGAAATACTACACACACTTATTTACTCACTCCCCCCCCCCCCCTTTTCCCCCCATTTCTTTAATTCCAAATAATTGTCGATTTATGGAAGTGTGTATTAAACCCAGGGACTCGGACCGAAATATTGTGCAGGCTAATGGACCGAAACGGTAACCAGATCGAAGATGTTTTTCGGTTCGATTTTAATCCTGTTTTCGGTTCAAAATTCAACTTCTCAGTATGTACGGTCGTGAACACGAGAACAATACGTTATGCATGCATAGTCTATAATCAGAGAATCGTCAACTCACCACGAATTGCGCTGATTGACTTGGGGTGCATGGAGCTCAGAAAAGATTAAGCTGACATCCTATGGAAATGTACAGCGGGACGGAACAACGAGACAAATCACAGCTCTACAATTATTACTGGTTGAAACTTGTCATGTTGCGAGGTTATAGATAAGTTCACTGTTATTTCCATTTCCGTTAGATTACGTAACCTAAAACAATATCCTGATTGGCTCATCGGCTTAAGTTTACGTCTTACAGTCACGGAATTTTGTGTGCGGCAGCCCTTAGTCTCGCTATTCCGTTTCGCTATAGATTAACGCGCTCCATGGGACGGTCAGCCTCAGAATTGGTTTATAATAAGCCGTATTCTATTAACTTTTTCTGTAATCTGTAAGAATTGACCAATCATAGTCGATTATTCTCCTCTCATTTGACTGTAATTAGTCAATTCTTACGGAAAAAATTAACAGATTACGACCTGTTAAAAGCCAACCCTTAGAAAGTGAAAAAGATCAGAAAAAACCGAAAAAGACCGAAACCGTTATCAGTAGAATTGAAACCGGAACCGAAAATTGGGTACAGCCTGTTACCGTGATCGTAACCAGACTGAAATTTCATTTCGGTCCAAATTAAATGAATAAATTTGTATTCATTATACATATTTTACAATTAAATATACAATATGTAACAAAAGTAAGTAAACAGTTCGGGTTGTAACATAGAAGTATTTAAGTAAAGTTAAATGTCTAACTTTATACAATAAATTTAATAGTACATTGTGTAACAGTGGGGGGAATGTTGTTTATTGTGGGGACGGGCGCGAGCGAAGCGAGTGCGTAAGCGCATTCGTGTCGATCTATAAACAAATATGCCCCCACTCGCTATATACACATAGAATTTTTCTTTACAAGTGCTCGTCGTAATGTGACCTATACATCAACGTTTTTGCGCAGAAGAGTGGAATTAGAGAAATAACTTAACGGCTTCAGGTATTGGCTATTTACTGCACGCAAAAGCGTTAAGGTGTAGGGCAATTTACGTGCACGGGTGAAGAAATATTTATTGATATTACATAAAGCTATTTACGTAATTACAAGTACATTATAACAATTTTATTAAGTCGCGGAATTACAGATGTTAATAGAAAAAATGACAACTATTCATCACTGTCGAAGAATGTAGAAAATATACGCTTTCCTTACTAGATCAATTGGCAAAAATGTCATTGCAAAATGGCAATCGTTGTGAATATTAATTTGTTTATGTTTTTGTTCTTTTACTTTTGTAATATGCGTTTATAACATGTTCTGCCCTTTTATTTATTTTTTTTAAAGTAAATTATAAAGTAATAAAAATTTTGTTAATGTTATTACTTAAGTATCTTCATGTAATATCAATAAATATTACTTAAATGCTTTTTTGTTACATAGCAAACTATTTATTTACTTTTCTTACATACTGTATGCCTTGATAACTGAATATTTTGAGAATTATGCGGCCAATTTTAATCACATCGGTCTCAAATTTTTCAGATTCTGTAGGTTTTTTTTTTTTAATATATTAAGTAACACCGTGAGTGAGGGAATGAGTAAGTAAACAAGTGATCGAACGATTGAGCGAGCAGGTGAATAAGTGAGTAGGTTGCAAATGTATCAATTGTCGATCGCTTGTATTTCCAGAATGGCTTAACAGATTTAAAACTTTTTTGGCTTAAATTACTCATGGCGATACCACCTTTCAGGACATAACGTTCGATTCAAAATTTTTTTTATTTTATTGTAGTTATGCACCCCCGAAAAATTGACTTTGGTGGCTCGGAATAAGAGACTTATAGTGTCTATTATTAATCTTTTAAACTAACTTTTAAATTAATTAATAGTTTTTTTAACATGGCCGGAGACACTACCGCGTCTCCTGATACCGATGAATGTGCGATGAGCTTGTTCACTCCTATTTAATTTATATATATTTACGGATTTAGATTTTGAATTAAGGACGAGGAATATATGGGTAGGGTGAAATTAGGAGGAGATAGAATATAGGATTTAGCATATGCGGACGACGTAATATTAGTGGCGAAAAATAGGATAGCTTTACAGGATGATGGACACTCTTAAAAAGTTTTTAGCAGAGAAGCGTTTAGAGAGAATTATGCATGGAAAAACAAAAGTGCTGGTATGTAATCGAAAAGTTAGAAAGGACAGAAATATGGAAATGAAATAGAGGTGCAAGAATTTAAATATTTAGGTTTTATTATTAATAGGGGGATGGGAGGATTACGAGATTAAGGAGTTATGTAGAATGTGGGGGTTAGGAGAGAGGATATACCGAAATGACTTTAAGAGATGGATACTATTTAGATACTTGGTACAGAATGTAATGGCTTACGGGGTTGAGATATGGGACTGGGGAGAAGGATGAACTAGAAAAAATAATGATAGATTATGGGCCGATTGTTCCATTTTTCGGTAAAATTTACCCGTTAAGTAAATCTGACAATCCGCGCACGTGATTGAGTAATCTTGCTACTTACCTAACAGATAAACTTTATCAAAAACTAGAACAATCGGTCCTATATCAGATGGATTTTTAACCTAGACTTTAGTACCTCAAAATATACAATAATGAGGAAACTGGCTATGGATAAGTTAAGAGTAGAATGGGGTATTAGGGCAAGAAGGTACGAAAAAAGATTAAAACAGAGCGGCTGATGATGACTAAGTCAAAACGTTCTGCGTAAAATTATACTTGTAAAGATTATTTAAAATTAATTTTAGTATCTATTATTAGCTCATTCAAATAAATAATTTGACCTGGTATGCTATTTAAGAATTTGTTTTATTATCATACGAGCGGAAATTAATTTATGAATAATCTAGAATTGTTCATTTTATTTATTAAAACAGAGAGTAGGGAATTTAGTGAAGGTATGCTGGAAAAAAAAGTGCTATGATTGGGACGATACATACAGAAGGGAAAGGTACTAAAATAGAAATGATTGAGAGTAGAGGCGAGGAAAGTGAAAGTGGGAGAGAAAGGTTTTGAAGAAGAATTTTAAGAGAAAGAGGGAGATACAGATAGTAGGGAGAAAGTAAAATTATAAAAGCTAAGTATAATAAGAAAATGGAAATAAGTTTAGATTGCGGGATCCCAGCATATCTTAAACAGAAACATCTGAAAGAATCGAGACGATGGGATGAAGTGAGAGCTTTAATAAATTTAAGGTACGAAAATTTAGAAGAGGACAACAAGTTTTGGCTAGAAGAAAGTAGTTGTGGAAGAGGGAGGGACAATCTGGAGCATCATATGAGAGAATGTGAGAAATTAAAGGAAATAAAGTACTAACGAGGACAAGTCAATAAGTTCTTAGAAAATCTGTCAGAGGGCACTCGCAGTGTCATGTCATATTACTTTTTGACAAGTAGCATCTTTCAGCCGATTACTGTCAAATTTTGAGCGGAATTCATCGAGAAGTTTCATTTCTGTAGATGATTAGAGCGAACAACCTTTGTATTTTTTGCAAAATGGAAAAAAACGAGTTTCGTGCAGTAATCAAACATTTACATATAAAAGGTTTAACGACGAAAAAAATTAAAGCCGAGCCTGATAATGTTCATAGCATATCTGCACCAGCGTTTGCGACTGTATACAATTGGGTGAATGAATTTAAATGTGTACGTACATCCACACGTGATGCACCTCGTTTGGGACGTCTAATTGATTCTGCTACGCCAGAAATCATTGATAAAGTCCACGATATTGTTCTGACTGATCGACGAGTGAAAGTGCGCGAGCTTATTGAGACCACAGGTACATCACGTGGTATAGTAATTTTAATTTTGCACGAACAATTGGGCATGAAAAAGCTATCGGCAAGATCGCGTTTGCTCACTATGGACCATAAGTGCGACCGTGTGACGATTTCGAAACAACGTTTGGAGACGTTTCAACGTAATCTAAATGAATTTCTGCGTCGATTCATTATTGTGGACGAAACATGGATCCATTACTTCACACCCGAGACGAAGGAACAGTCAAAACAATGGACTTGACCGGGTGAACCAGCTCTGAAGAAAGCGAAGACCGTGAAGTCGACCGGAAAGGTGATGGCTACAGTTTTTTAAGATGCACGCGGTATAATTCACATCGATTACTTTCCATCGAAGCAAACGATCAATGGCGATTACTACGCAGTCTTATTGGTTTCAACAACATTTTAAAGAAAAAACGTCTCCATTTGGCGAAGAAGAAAGTACTCTTCCATCAAGACAATGCACGGGTTCAAACGTGCCCGGCACCGATGACCAAATTCAACGAATTCCGCTACGAACTGCTTCCCCATCCAGCATATTCGCCAGATTTGGTCCCCTGCGACTATTTCCTGTTTCCAAACCTGAAGAAATGGTTCGGAGGAAAGAGATTCACCACCAAAGAGCAGCTCATCGCCGAAACAGCTAGCTTATTTTGAAGGGTTGGACAAATCATATTATTCGGACGGCTTGAAAAAATTGGAGAATCGTTGGATCAAGTGCATCGAGCTGAAAGGAGACTATGTTGAAAAATAAAAATGAATCGATTAAAAAAAATGTGTTTTACTATGTTTTTCTAAAAACTTATTGACTTGCCCTCGTAACAAGTAAATCTACCCAAGTGTTATACTCTGATTTTGATGAGTTTTTAGTATGTTCGCTGAGTTTTTTTAGTATGTTGTTCTCCAGATAAAAATATGCGAAACGTATTTTTTTATATGGGCCGATACGCACTTTTAAGAGGTGAAATGCTCGTTTGAAAAAAATCAGTTTTTCTCTTTCGAAGCGAATATCTTGAAGATAGAAACTATAAGAGATAGAAAAAAATTTCTACAATAAAAATTGAATGATTTCAAGAGTAGTACTTTATAACAAATTTTTTAAATTATTTATTTATTGTATACCTCCATCTTCACCTCTATTTAAAAAAATTTTTATACTTTTGTATGATGAAAATTAAAGTATTCGTACACGCGCGCACGTACAAAGCGCTTACATAGAGACGTTTTCGTTCATATTTGAAAAATGATTTTTCGGAAAGTGATTTATATACACCGTTGTTTTCAAAATTAAAGAGCAAAAAATGCTCTTTAATTTTCGTCATAGAAAAGTTTAAAAATTTTTGAAAATAGGGATGGAGATGGAAGTATACAAAAATTATAATTATAAAGTACTCTTGAAATTATTCAATTTTTATTCTAGAAATTTTTTATAGTTTTGAAAGTTATTCGCTTTGAAAGAGAAAAACCGATTTTTTTCAAAGAGGTGTTTCATCCCTTAAAAATGTGTACAAGCCCGGATAAAAAAATATGTGTCGTTTATTTTTATCTAAAGAATAACATACTAAAAAGTTTTTAATATATTGTTCTTCAGATAAAACTCATCAAAATCAGAGTGTAAGTTGGGTAGGGGTAGGGGGGTAGATTTACTTGTAAGTAAATTGTGGGAGGAAAATTTGAACAAGACCAAAGGAGAAGTAATTAAGGAGATTGTGGAAAAATAGAGATAATTGTGCGGAGAGAAGAGAGGAAGGAAGAAGCTATAGGAACAGAAAAGATTGGAATGATTTGAGAGCAAAGAATAGAGGATAGGATATATTGATAACAGGTGAAAAAATTAAGAATTATGAATATAGATAGGAATAGTAAAGATAAAAAGATAGAAATACAAAAATTGTGAATAGGGCTGTGAAATGAGCTGTGATTTAGGTTAAATAGAGAAATAATACAGTAATAAGATAGTATAGGGTAAGAGATGTACAATAGGCAGATTAATAAAGAGGAGGTAGGAGTAGTAAGAGTAGAAAGGATATAAGTACCGATATAAACAAATTTAATAGAGTGTATGGATGGATAAATGAGTTAAGGATTGTAAACCAAGCTATATGTATGCTGAAATAAAATAAATTCTATTCATTAATGTTTGGCTCTTATTGCTATTATTTATTACTGATTAATTCTGTAGAGCTTTTATTTTTGTTTAATTTGGTAAGTTATATATATTTTAATTTAAATAATACAAATAATTATCAGAAAATAATATTCCATGTGAATTTATATATCACAATTCAAATATTGTAAACTGCGCACCGGAAGTATTTTTAGTTTTGAAATGCAATCAGAACTAGAGTAGTAATATTATGAATTAAATTGAGCAATATAATAATATTGATGCTCATAGGTAATTCTGGGAACTTTTTGTAATTAAATAATTAAATAAATGGAATATTCCGATTTTTTTAAAGTCTTTAATGTATCATACATATCTCAAAGTAAGCTTAAGATATGTACATTAAAGACTTTAAAAAAAATCGGAATATTCCATTTATTTAATTATTTAATTACAAAAAGTTCCCAGAATTACCCATGTTTTCAGATAATCACTCAGATATAACAGCTTAAAAAAAAAAACTGGATAAGAAAATGAATTTTATACTTCTGTACGTATCTATTTGCAGATTTTATGAAAGAAAAATTTTTCAGTCGAAGTATGAATTACAAATGTTCGTTTTGACTGCATCTTTGACAGTATATAATAAAAATATTTTGAAATATTTTATAAATTATGCCTCAGTCGTAAACAAAAATAATGCTAATATAATGTAGTACATTTATTTTGATTAATTTCCATTGTTATATAATAAACTTAACGAGATATCTTTTATGCAAAATTTAATTTTGCTAGTGTATGTATAATCATACTATAAATCCTAACTACTCTATATCATGATATACTTAAAATCTATAATAAGCCATTCGAATATGTCAAACGATGCAAAACAATAGATGCAGATTTTACAGAAGATATTGGATACCTTTCAAGTTCCTTACGTTCCAGACGTTCTCTTGACTTTTTTAACGTATCTGAGTGGCGTTTAAGAATTTCCGTGCTCAATCGCACTAAATAAACTTTGCAGGACATTCTCAATTTCTTATTATTTTTGTAATGATGATTTTCATCGAGTTTGAATCTTTTCTTCTTGGATCTAGTAACAAAATGTTCTTCATCACTCTCAAGCTCACGATTACGTTTAATATTTTTCGAAACATTTGTCATTTCAGACGAAGTTGGTTCAGAATTGGAGTTTTCACTGGAAGATGCTAGAAGTGACAGCTTCGCTTCGGCATTTTTCTTGGAAGAATCCGACTCAGACTTTTTATTGGTGAATTTTTCCGATTCCAATGACAAAAGTGTAGAATCGTCCGAATTTGATTCTAAAAGAGATATTTTGGCAGCTTTATTAGCTCTATCATTTTCATCTTTTGAAGAGCTAATTTCTTTATGAGATTTTCTATCTGGTTGATCATCGCTTTTCCCGTTAGCTTCAATTTCCGTTTCAGTGTCAACAGTTTTTTCAGAGTTGATATTCGCATCTTTTGTATAGGTTGGAAGCACTATTGTACTAACGCTATTGACATCAGAATCATTATCTTCTAATTCATGTTTTCTTTCGATCTGATTAGTATCATCTGTGAATAAAACTTTAGTTGACTTAGCTGTGTTAGTTATGTAATTTTCATTGTCTAATGTGTCAGAGTCAGTTGCTAACAAAGCTTTCTTTGCCAGTGTTTCAGCGTCATCGACAGAGTCGTTGTCATCTGTATTCGTTTTTCTGGATGGTGTTGAGTCGTTGTCATCTGTATTCGTTTTTCTGGATGGTGTTAAGTCGTTATTAACTTCCTTGATTACAGATATAGCGTTTTCCTGATTATCTTGATTTGATAAATCTTTTTTTTTAAGAAATATCCTCTCTTTTTCGTTTGAAACTTCACTTTGTAAGGAATTTTTATGATGATTTAAAATGTTATCTTTAAACGTTTGTAAAAGCTCTTCTTTACTACAATTTGTTTCGATCTCCGCTGTGCTCTTTTCTGCATCTTCGAGAGATGTGTCGAACATATCCGATGACTCGTTGATTATATTCTTTATTGACTGATTTATTCGATCATTTTCTAATGCCATATTCGAGCCGCTATTTCTCGAAGGAGAATCTTCAATCTCACTTTCATTTTTATTCAACGGTTTTGTCTTATCGTTGCTCTTATTGCATTCTGAAAAGAGTTGCTTTTTACTTGATCGTTCCATGCTAATCTTCTTTTTTAAATTTAATTCAGGAGAATCATCTTGCACTTCTACATTATGTTTATCATTATTCTTTGATTTGTCAATTGACATTCCATCTTCATCATTAATGTTAGTTTCATTGTTATTTATACCTTTTTCCGTTTTTGCTGAACTCACTATTTTCTCTGGTGATCTTGTTTCATCTGTTGAAAATATTTCTTCGCTATCACATTCAGACACAGCCTTATTTCCACTCTGTTTATTATCAAAGACGTGTTTATCCTCATCTTCTATACGTTTTTCATGTTCTTCTGAAGACGATTCTTCAGAAGAGTTAGCGATTTTGTTATCGCTAACTTTATTTAATCGCTTTGCAGTAGATTTTTTCCTATTCCTAGACCACGACTGATAAGAAGTTGTTAAACTCTTACTCTTTTCTTTCAATGTCATCCTTAACTTATCAATTTTTTCTATAGATCTCAATATAAGTTTTTCTTCATCTCCTTTGCCATGTAATCGTTCTATACTTTCAATATACATCTGAAAATTTGAACACATTTCTTTACAGTCCGTTACAATTTTTTCCATATCATTAAAATTTTGTTTTGATTGTTCATTGATTTTATCACTCTTATCATTTGCAAAATTTTTAGGTGTCCTAGTATAATCTACATCCAAGTCTGCCAATTGCCTCATAGAGTACTTGTGTTTCACTTTATGAAGTTTTATTGTTTTAAATTCTTTACTAGAACTGTTATCTGAATCATCTTCCTGAATATTAAAAAGTTGCTGCTTCGATGACTTGTCACGTTTTCGTTCTTCATTAATGTGCGATATTGACTGACTCGTTTCTGAGCGTTTTCTCCTATATTGTTTTATATGTTTTTCATCTTCAGATTCACTAGTCGAATCATATTTTTTTGCCTTGTCCCTCGATCTTGCATTATAAGAATTATTCATTTTTTTATTCTGTTGTCTAGTATCTTTTGAAGTCCTCTTGGATACACTTAATGTTATATTTGTATCATTCTCATCATTTTCACTGTCAGAAGAACAATTATTTGTTTTAGGTTTCAATATTTTTTCAGACCTATTATGTTTAATTGTATGTTTTTTTGTTTTATTCGATGACGTATCGCTAGAATCATTATTTGAATCACTAAATATTTTATTATTCTTCAATATATTTTCTCCTTTTACAACTGATCTTGAAACTTTCCGCAAAGAATAAACATTCCGTACAGATTTCACTTTTCGATCACTCTCGTTCTTATTTTGTTTATTTCTTTTAGATGAGCTAGACAAATTTTCGTTTGTGTAAAACGAATCTTCGCTGGATGAATCTGTTGGATCTACTATTCTTCTCTTCTGAAGCGAGACATTATTTGTACGATGATGTTTTTGCGTGAATCTTGCAGAAACAAATAACTTTTCGGAAGACTCGTCATCCTCTTTGTCACAAAAAGTTTTCAAGTTTTTTTGTATGTTTCTCGTTTTGTCTATTCGTTGCATTTCATATGGTAAAATTCGTTTTTCAATCTTGTTGCTTCTTTTCTTGTTACCCTTTCTGAAACAGAAGATCCATTCCATGTATATATCCTCTCTTTTTCCAGTCATATTCGAAGTATGTATACATGCATATTCTCCATTTTTGTTTAATTCGTTTATTCTCAAACTTTTAGTATCTGTCAGCCAGTCCTGTAGCCAAGAACACGATAAATTCTATTTTGCTCTTCACTTTCGCTCATCTTGCTTAGATAGAATTTTCTTCTTCTAATATCTTATGATATAACAGAACGGACTAACAGTATGAATAAAACGTTAAATTATACATTAAATTATATAGAGTAATGCATGATATACTTATCACCATTGAAACATGCAAACTTAATTTCTAAGAAAATTATCAAGTCATTATTATTTGCAAAGGTTTCAATGTGTAGTTTCATAAAAAAAATCGTAAAATAATTAGCTAGTAATATCTACATTCTGTGCATATACATACATCACAAAAGTGTAATAAAGAAATGCATAGCAAACATTTAAATATTTAAGAAATGTATAGAAATAAAAGTGTCATTAAAAATTAGAAAGTTTTATATGCTTAATTATACTTACTTAGGGACAGAATCCATTACAGCAGCACATATGGCTCTCAGGTTCCAAATTGGTTTAGGATCACATGTAAAACATTCCCAATCATCCTTTGCTGCATCCAATAGCGATAGATTCACATTTCTCTTTATACATCCCTAAGTGATTAATTAAGAAAATAGTAAAATAATCACAATACTATAATATATTAAGTTGGTGCAAATGAAATGGTCGTTTTTTAATTTAAACTTTAGATCTCTATTTGACAAACTTAAAACTTATTTTATATTATACTAATAAACTAATCTCTCCATTTACTTCAATACACTTCTGCCAATGTAATACTTGTGCATCAATGCCATTCTTTAAAAAATCTGGAGAACGAGAGTTGACAAATTCGTGGAATACATTTTTAACTTCTTTTTCTTCTTGAAAAACTTTGTCAGCTACAAACCAATGCAGATGTTTAAATAGATGATAATTCGTTGGTGAAATGTTTGAAGAATAAGGAGGATGAGAAAAAATTTCGAACTTCAGCTCGGCTTTTTTTCGGAATGTGTGGTCGTCTGACATTATCGTGAAGCAATAACGCACCGTGTCTATTGACTAATGTCGACTGTTGAACGCGCAGCTTTTGGTATATAATGTCGATTTCCTGGCAGTATTTATCATTGTTCATGGTCTCACCTCGTTTGATAAACGAATAATGTCTTAGTTGACCACCATACAGACACCATAATCTTCTTTGGATGAAGATCCGGTTTTGACATGTGTTTCGAAGACTCATTCGCATCTAACTATTGCACAGAACGGTTGTCGTGAAGTATCCACTTTTCATCATACGTTATTATTATGTGCAATATTCTATCATTATTTTGTCGGAAAAGCAAAAAAGTGCAGATCTCTATAAACGTCTCATCTTGTCCTTCTCGGAACCCATTTGTTCAACTTTTTCACTTTTCTCAAGGCCTTTAAATGTCGGATGACAGTAGAATGATCGATATTGAATCTTCCCGCAATCTTTCAAACTATTAATCTTGAATTCGCTTCAATCATATTCTTTAAAACGGCGTCATCAATAATAACGGAGAGTGTACGCCTGCAAAGCTAATTGTCGCGGTTTATGCCTTTAAACCGAAACTTTTCGTCGAACTAACGCTTCGTCGTTCTTTCACTGGCAGAAAAAACTTCATCGAAAGCAATATTAATGTTTCGCATTGCCTCAGCCGCACTATAACCGAGTTTAAACTCGTACAAGTAAACGAATTTCTTTATTTTCCATGTTAAATCCGAATTTCAACAATTAATACCGTAGTAAACAAATGGAATTACATATTTAAATCCGTGTGCAGGACATGTACTTTTCAAATGATATAAGGCCTGTTCTTTTTGCCTGCACTGTCTGAACTGGTACATACAGTTCAATAAGTTGAAATGAAACAAACGTATATCTGTTTCACTTCAACTTATTGCACTCTGTGCACCAGTTCGGTAAAAAGAACAGGCCTATAGATACCAGCGCTATCTGTGTAAAAGAAAGATGTACTATAAAGGCGGGAAGTTTAAAGTACGAAAAACGGACATTTCATTCGCACTAACCTAATATTTAAAATACGTGATATAGAATGGCTCTCAAGCAGATCAAATTAATTAAAATAAAATAAGAAGATTACGAGCCAAAAACAATCAATTTAATGTCCATTAATTTGACAATTACAAACGAAAATAAAAATACAGACGTTTCGACTTCTATTGAGTCGTTTCCAATGTTAACATGTCACATCAATTATAAACATTATGGTCCCTAACGGTTCAATTAAAGAGTTATAATAACGTATACTAGCTAATTTTAGATAATAAATTTCGATGGCTCAAATATGTGCGCATAGATTAACTCGCAATCCAATACAGCAATACTTATTGCTTTATTTTATTTTAATTAATTCATAATATTTAAATTGCTATATTCATTAATTATATATAATAAATTTATTACCTTACAAAATGCTGAGAAACAATTTTTTTTACTGCATACATATATATTTTTTTTGTTCTTGCCGCATATGTAACAATAGCTCCTACTGTTTTCATCAAATCTGCTTTGTGTATTGTTCAAATCGTTCCAGCATATCTAAACAAAAATAATACAACACTATATAGTGCATAGTAATCAATGAAAAAAATGTATTGAGAAATTTTTATTACTTTAAACTTTAAATATAAAGTGCATTTGATATTATACATACCCGTAAAATAGAAACGAGCCACTAAATGTTAGCACAAATCGGATATCTGCCTCATCCACATCGTTGATCCTGATTAACCCACACACTGACACGAAATTAAAAAAGTTAAGATATGAAATTCACACTTTAATTTCCTTTTTGGTAGTTTCCTACAGGATTGGCAACTAACGCGTTATTTGTAACGTTATTTGTAACGTTAGAAGTTACTTTTTTCGGTAACAAATAGGTAATGACGTTACATTTTTGAGGTAATGGTAACGATTTCACTAGTTACTTTTATCGTTACTTTATTTCTACGTAAAAGTTTTAGTCATAACTAAAGTTATAGAAAACAGAAATGCGACGTTAAGAGGATTGATTTGATTAGCTTTCTTAATCACGTAATCACGACGCCTTTTTTATATTATATTCATACGTATAGGCTGCGTTCCGTTTCACGCATTATGCGCATGATGTATCATTTTATTTTTTTTTTAATATTTCGGACAACAAAAATAAAAAGTTTTATGATATTTAACTATTACAATTTATTTTTTACAGATTTGATTAAGTTATATTACAGTGAAAGATGTTTAATTAAATATGCTGATTCATTAATCCTTTAAAGAGAAGAGGATGTTTCTGTTCAATGTCATAGAATCAGATAGACAAACAAAAATTATAATTTTAATTTTAATTGCGCACATTAAAACAAGAATTTAATAGACACTGTCATATCATTATATATATATATATATATACATATATATAATATTATATATTGTATGTATATAATTAATAATAATGTATACCTGTGTGTGTGCGTATAATTTAAAAAAATTGAGTTAAATGTGTGTATACATATGTATATACATTTTTGAGCTCTATTCCTCTACTAAAAAATAAAATTTTAATATCTTTTTTTACATTTATCAAAAAAATTTTCACATAATATTCTATTAGTGCCAAGAAAAAAAATAACGAAAAAGTAACGATTCGTTATATTTTGGATAACTGTAATGATAACGAGTTACTTTTGCAAATTAATAACGAATAATGGGAACGAATTATTTTTTAGGAAAAAGAACGGTAACGAGTTATTTTTATGAGATAACGTTGCCAACCCTGGTTTCCTATAATAATTTATTTCTGAGTTAAATTGAGTTTACAACTTGCCCATTTAAAAATAAGACATTTTTTTACTTTTCAATATTCGTCTTCAATGTCTGCCATTTTGTCACTTTCGTCGCATTCAACAGACTCAACTGTTGTGAATCTATAAACGCTCGCTGTTATTGGTGTATTCTTTGTTAAGCTAGCACTCCCCCTACTCACAAAAAATTGAAACAGCACCTATGCCAGAATTAAGTGTCTTTTATATGCTAATTATACGTATTCTTTTATTAGAATTTAGATCATCCAATAGCTACGAACGCTTACAGATCTGCACCACAAAGTTGAATCTGTTGTACGCGACCTTAGAGTAATTCAAATTTGATGTGCATGGTTATTAAAAGAAATGTGCAAGCTTTAATTTAAGTTTTAGTTCATCTCGCTATGATGATTTTTCATTGAAACGTCACTTGAAATACAAACTCAATAAAGCAATATTAAAATTTGTGCTACAATTTAGTGCCCCGTTTTTTTACGGGTGAGTGTATATAGAATAATTACAAATATACTATGTCTTACCTCACATTGTAGTATTCCAATGACAGGATGAGAAAAGATTCGATTTGTCTCGATATTTAATTCATTACCACAGACAGTACACACTATTTGCCAATTTTTGATAATTCTAATATCTAAAAATGTAAAGTGTAAGTACAGTTTTATATTACTACAGGTATAACAGTCTTCATTAAAACTAAGAAAGAAATGTTAACATACTCATTATAACTTTTCTTTTCATTTTTCATATTTTTTGGTATCAATATTCATATATACGTATACATACACAGTAATTCAAATAGTTATTAAAATTAAAGAATGTTTAACTAAATCAAAATAGAAATGTTTTCTGAAGTACTCTTGAGTTTTTTACTTGTAGGAAAGTCTAATATACTGAAGTGATTATATTTTGCATAAGGTATACAAGTTGTTTGTGAATTCACAATGATTTCTTGATATCTCTTTATGTGTTTATTAGTGAGTCCAAAGGCCCATGAATTATTAGATTAAATATAATTAGTTTTGTTATTTGTAACATATGCTTTTGAATACCTTTTTTAAATTTTATATAAGTTAATATAACTTTAATAAAAATAAAACTAGAACATTAGCAAATGATTATTTTGTTAAAATAATCCCATTTTTCTATATTTTCAAGGTATTCATAATTACTTTGGAAAAAATTTTGAGTTTTTATTCAAAAAATGTTTTACTTCAAGTCTTACAGGCTCCTATAACCTTTTGAGTCTACACACACACACACACACACACACACAGACACACACACACACACACACACACACAGACACACACATACACGCGCGCGCGTATGTACAGGATGACATCTAAAACAAGTCATCTAAATAATTCACTTGTTTCTGATGATACGAAAAAATGTTTCAGATTAAAGTGGGACGGTTTCGAAGGGGACGTGTTTTGGTCACGTTTTTTTTTTGTCTAGATGAAAGCATCAAAAAGATATGAAGGTACCTACCTCCACTTTTTTAAATGAAATTATGTAATTTTTTTACATAATATAATTTCTTTAACAATTCTACATATAAAAGTATGAAGGTACAGACATAAAAAAAAAAAAAACAATAGTTTATGAGATATTTTATGTCAATATATATGTCAGAATAAAGTATAAAATATCTCGTAAATTATTGATTTTTTTTATATCTATACCTTCATACTTTTATATACAAAATTGTTAAAGAAATTGTATTATATAAAAAAAAATTACGTAATTTCATTTAAAAGAGTAGAGGTGATCTTCATATCTTTTTTTGTTGTCTCCACCTAGACAAAAAACAATGTAATTAAAATACGTCCCTTTCGAAACTATCCTACTTTCATCTGAATCATATTATCTAAAAAAAAATTACATAATTTCATTTAAAAAAGTGGAGGTGACCTTCATATCTTTTTAGGGCCTCCACTTAAAAAAAAAATAACGTGACTAAAACGTGTCCCTCTCGATACCGATTTTCACTTGAAACATTTTTTCGAATTATCAAGAATAAATGAAATATTCAAGATGATCTATTTAAGTGGACCACCCTGTGTAATATACAGGGAGGGGCATTTAAAACAGGTCACCTAAATAACTCGCTTGTTTTTGACAATAGAAGAAAAAGTGTCAAACAAAAGTTGCTTGGTTTCGAGGGGCACATAAAGTGATGTCAATAATTGTTTTTTTGGTGGAGGCGTTAAAAAGATATGAAGGTCACTTCCACTTTTTTAAATAGAATCATGTAATTTTTTTTAGATAACGTGATTCCTCTAATTATTTTGCATATAAAAGTATTAAGGTAGAGATGCCAAAAAAAACCAATAATTTTCGAGATATTTTACACTTTATTTTGATACTATTGACACAAAATGTTAAATAACTCGTAAACTGTTGACTTTTTGATTATCATACCTTAATACTTTTGTGAATAGAATAATGAGATAAATCAAATGGTGTAAAGAAAACACATAGTTGCTTTAAAAAAAATATGTATACAAAATGGATAATTTTTTAAATACGCAACTATGTGTTTTCTTTACACCATTTGATTTATCTCATTATTCTATTATACATATTATACATATATGTATATATACATGTATGTGTGGGTTTATATAGTTTTATCTGTTAATAATGCTTTATAATAAGAAACTGATTTTTACAAAATAAAGTGTTACACAAGGAAAGGAAAGGTCAATATCTTGGAAGATGATAGTATCGATTATTTTAAGCAAAAATATTCATATAAACATGTATCCTATTTATTATTACCTCTCAAGATATTAACCTTTCCTCGTAAAACACCAAGGGGTGTGATATAGATGTAAATACTGTGATCTAGTTTATATTATGTACTTGATACAGATACCAATTATAGTAACTTTCCAACAGATAGTAACTTTCTATCGAATTATCTTATGTCTGTATTCACAATCAGATCTTATATTTAAAACCTCCTTAAATTTATCTTCAGATGCTCTATGAATTATTTTATTGTCTACAAAGTATCTGAAGATGAATTTGAGGAAGCCTCAAAGAGCAGATCTGACTATGAATACGAGCATTAATTTCAGTGATCACTTTACAAATGATACTGGTAAATATATACTCCATGATACCTGTATTTATTTTGATGCATATTGTACCAATTTAGTGTAGTGCTCTTCATGTACTTTGTTGAAATTAAGGTAATTTAATAGAAAGTTATCAGTTAGTAGATATATATAAGTACTCACAATATAAACAAAGTTTATATGTATAATTTTATGCATACACATTATATACTATATGATAATGTAAATGTACACATACATAATTATATGCATACTTTAAAAGTATGCATATGTATTATATTTAAAGCTTATGCAGAAATTACAAAGCAAGATTAACTTACCATGAAAATGCTTATTGCGAAAAGCAAGTTCTTGTGCAGTTGCTTTGATTATTTTCTGAAATATGATACAAAATGAGCATAATTATACAATTTGCGACACTGAACGCAGTCATTACTATGGGTACTTCCTGGCAAGAGACATAAATGACACAGTAAATCATCCTTATTGTTTGCATGTATTAAACAAAAATGACACAATTATTGTATCACAATGACTGTGTTTCAAAATTGTTATCAGTGTTGAAAATGCTATAGTTTATGTTATGTGCATATAAATTTTCAGTACAGGTAGTCAATTTTGGAACACAGCCACTATGTTGCTTGATGGAAGACACCATATATTCAAAGTAACAAACTGACATTATATATGAAGTCATTATAATCGCGGAGTTCTATCACAAGTCGATAGTCAGAAGTCCTAAGTCTTAATTGATGAGATTGAATCAACTTATATGACTTAAGTATTAAAACCGGTTAAAGGCACAGATCCAATGGATGTCAGTAAGAAACCGCAAAATCAGTAACTGTAAGAAATTGCCCTTTCTCTTCTAGAATGGCAGTCTGTAGCGATAACATAGCATAACGTAACAAACTGTACTTATAAATATAATTGGGGAGTATTCTAATCACTGCCAGATATTTGAAATTTTGGTTACTTGAGTTACTGCAGACGTACACATTATTAACACTAAACGTACCACGACCAGGTCAAATGACCGGTTGTAACTTTTGATTAGAAAATTCGCATAATATGTTATCGCTTTTTCACATTTGACTTCATGATTTTTTCTATTAAATATATACAATTAATTTTACATCATTTATTTATATTTTTATTTGTTAAATCTGATAAACACGTGTAGCCTAGCGTTATTTATTACAACAGGTCATTTGACCAGTTACAGTACAAATAGGTATCTATATATTAAATGTCGGTACGTTTAGTGTTAAATAAATAAAATAGATTCTCTGTGATTTAGAAAAGCAGTTCTTGCTGTAAATTTGGTTGCAATTATTTTATAATTATTGCAGAAAAGAGAATTTTCTAAATGAAAATTTTGGGTTCAACCTATGTTACTACAATGGGAGGGGGAGGGGAAAAAAAAGGCCACTTTTATATCCTCTTTAAATTTATAAAAGACAAAGCCACGAGCATTTTTTAAGTTCGCGCGAATGACTGTTTTCAAGAAATTGTTAGAAATATTGCGAAAGCCTTTGATTAAAAAAAGTATTCGTTTCGCGTGGCAATGCTGAACCATGAATTCAGCATTGCCGCGCTGAACGTAACCTGTAACCATAAAAGATCAAAATATTGCATTTTTTTATGATTACGATATGTTGTTACGTTACGGATCTCTATTCTAAATAATTCTTAAGACTTCCAATTGCCGGCTACCGACTCGTTGTAGAACCAAGATAAAGCGTAACATTATCATTTCTTAATATCAAACGATCATATTTTACCTTCCACGCCATAGTCACAATACTAATAGTAATTATTAAGTATTAATCGATACAAAAAGAGAAAAAATATATAAATTAAAGCCCAATTAACAGCATTACGATCGTCACAGATAAATGCGCCATAATGTTTTATTTTATTGTTTGATAATCGATTCACTGTTAACCAAATCACATATTCTATTCACTACCGCGCATTTTCGACAAAGCTGATAGAACTACACGTTCAAAAGAGATCGTTATGTTTTTGTTTATTTAGATCTACACCGACCTATCTATCACCAGAAAGAGAAACTCACAAAATAAAAGGAGAGAAGACACCAATTCTGTGAAGAAAAGTGAGACTGTGAACACTATTTCGTCCCGTTTCGTGCAGTTACGTACGCTCTGGGAGGGAGTTCGCTGATGGGAATAAAAGGTCTAGGATCTTATTCTCGAAAAATAATTGTATGCCATATTTCGTGAATGTTACTAGAATATCAGGGCCGGTATTCATATGTAGGATTCAGGGTGCTGTCACATGGAGTGAAAATTATGCCTGGTTTATGCTTCGGTCTTAAGGCTTAAAGCGGGGAGCACAGACTTTTGCATAACGCATAAAGCATGTGCATAAGGAATTTCATTGGTCCATTTTCTTATGCATGAGTCAATGGACCAATCAAATTCTTTATGTATATGGTTTATGCGTTATGCAAAAGTCTGTGCTCCCCGCTTTATTAGCCTGAAGCATAAACCAGGCATAAGCTGTAAGGCTATGCAGAATAAAAGGAACAGGGAACAGAGAATAAGAATTTCAACCTATCAGAAATCATGTACTGTGGAATAAACAGTGTGTATTCCATAGTACATGATTTTTGATACGTTGAAATTCTTATTCTCTGTTCCTTTTATTTTGCGCAACCCTAAGAAATTAACTAATTACAGTTGAATTCGAAGAGAATAATCGACTATGATTCGTCCATTCCTTATGGCTTAAAACTCTGTTGTAGATCCGGGCTTTATACATTTGTCATACAACAAAAACGCACAAATGAAATAACAGCCTAATGTAGAACCAATAGTATTTGATAAAAAAAAAAGTCATTTTCATCGACATCTAGAATGGACCGCTGATGGACTTTTCTTCTCAGTTTAGTCCATTCTATTCCCTATGCAACAAAATTTTTTATTACTTCTCAAACATCCTGTATATGTGTGTATATATATATATATATATATATATGTATAAAGGATATGTATACTAGGATATATATATATGACTGTATGTGTGGGTGGGTGGGTGTATACATACATACATATATATATTGCATCTAACTTTTTCCAATAAATTTATATTAAATATAACTTTATAGATTATTAAAAAGAGAAAAAATATATGAAGACGCTTTTTACATCAATACGAGTTAATGTTTTTATATTAATTTTTATAACATTTCAAGATTTATATATATTTTTTAATAAATATTAATATCTTCAAAAATGTGTGAGATACATATAATATGTATAAAGCTAAAAAAATTTATACTATTTCTTTTTCTTCTTCAAAACAGCCTTTTTCTTTTTCTCTAGTGCTTCCATGTGCATGTCCTCTAAATCTTCCATATATCCTATAAATTTTTAATTTTAAATAAAACATTAACAAATTATTCAAGTTATTTATAAGTATATTTCGAAATTCTCATATAAATGCTCGTATATATAAATACCTATTTTTGAAGATATATATTCTTCCTTTAATTGTTGCGCAAAATTACTTTCCATAACAGCATCATCTTCGTCATCAATATTTCTATATTTACTCTTATCGTAGCCAAATATTTCGCTAATATGTTTACTGTAATCTTCTTCATTATCTTCTGGCCCATCGTCTATAAAATCGATTAAATCCGAATCGTCTTCTTCATCATCAAAGATACGTCCTGCAAAATTAAACAAATTTTGAATTGTTCAATTTTTAAAATAAAATTCTTTAAGCGCATTGCATAATTTATAAATAAAATTACTTTTATTGGATGCTTTTTTGATAATTGTGTTAGATCTTGCGGACCTAACATCAGATGGTGGAAACTGTTTTGGTTTAGTATTAGCTAATGTGGATTGTAACTTTAAATCCGAAGGTGGTAATTGTCGCGGTTTAATGTCTTTAGATATTTGCTTATTTATATATTTAGATTTAGTTGTATTTAATTTGTCAAAAGGCTCAGATTTAACGTTTTCCAATTTATTTTTACTTTGTACTAATTTCTTTTTCTCTTCCTCGATAGCGCGTCGCATTTCCTCCAATTGTCTTCTTTCAGCTTCTATCTTTTTCCGTTCCTCTAATAATTCATTCTGAACTGAGCTCTTGTTTGAATTTGATTTTTCGATATTATGTTTATCGTTAAATTTATCAGTGATTTGTTTAGGAATGGTTGTAGCACATTTAGAAACTTTATTCGGTGTTGAATTAGAAATTACAGATTTTCCGTTAGCTTTAGGAATTCTGTTCAATTGTGTTTTATCAAGCTTGCTAGGTGTATTTATCTTTTTATTTGCCTCTAAAACTTTTTTTTCACGTTGCTCCTTCCTTTCTTTTTCTTGCATATATTCCATTTTTTGACGTTTTGTCATTGGTCGTTCATTTTCGACTTTCGGTTTAACTTCTATAACTACAGGTTCGTGTTGCTTTACCTCGGCGAGTTTTAAAAGTTCCGCAAAACCCATAGGTGGTGGTAGCGATGGTTTTTTCTTCGCTTTGGGTTTTTCGTCTTTGTCTTTTTCGTCTTTGTCTTCTTTAACTTCTTTGACTTTTTTATTAACTTCTTTGTTGTCCTTCCCTACTTTTTCCTCAATTTCAGTTTCTTTTACATTTGAAACGTTCGATCTCTTTTTTTTCCTATGTCCGCTACTTTCTTCAAGTTCTTGCTGTTTCAAAGCTTGTTTTACTCTGTCCTATAATATATAAAATAATATTTAATCATACAAAGTGATAAAATAGTACATTATTAGCTTGTTCTTTTCTATTAATATAAAAAAATAATTTTTTTTCCATCAAAGATTTTATTATAATATGTAATAAAAAAATGATTATTATTATAAAGGATATTTTTTCAAAATTGTGAACTTTTAATATAATGATAGTAACATACAAATAAATGAAGAAAGCTATATATCCAATCACAAAATGCATAAATATTTTTACATGAATTTTTAATTTTAAAATTTCCATTTCAAATAAATTGTGTTCATTATATTTACTAGTCTTGAAACACAATCTTAAACTAAAGCTGGAGTACGTATCATTTCAACTATCATAAATAATAGTAATACAATGGAAAAGAATAGAAATGTACTGAATATCTCATCTAATTTAATAATTTTTTACATCTTTATAGAATAAGGTCACAAAAAATATATTTAGACAAAAGTTATTTGACATAATAGGGCACAAATAATAATAAAATAAATTTTTTAAAAAACAAATTTTCATATTAATATAAAGCTTATTTTCTTTTAATAAGATGATTTTTTTTAATATGACAATTTCTTTAATTATTCTGCACATAAAAGTATTAAGGTAGATATATCGAAAAATTAGTTAACAAGATATTTTATATTTTAATAAAGTTTAAAATATTTTGTGAACTATTGATTTTTTGACATATCTACCGTAATCACAGACTTTTATAAGAAATAACGGACTATTAATTTTGCTACCATGTTTAAAGACAGCATTGGACAACATCATGTTTAATTTCCCACAATGACATATATGAATTATACACAAATAATATAAAAAATATTAATATTCACACATAAAGTTTTACTTATAATATTATGTAATTCAAATGAAGTGATGTATGGCTCCATGCGAGAGTAATCAATAAGTTGTAGCAACCGTATTTAATTTTAAACAAACAACTTTATGTAATGACTATTATTGTTTTATTACACATTTTTCAATTTCAATTATATTAAATTATGTAATTTACGCTCTCCTAAAACATATTCTTTAATTTTTCGTAAAGAATATACCTTTGTGGATGCAATATCTTTCACTGTTCTTTCACTAGTACTAAAAAGAGGTTTTTCCGGAGGTAAACTATTATATTTATTCATAAGTTGATTGTACAATTCAGAAGCTGCCTGAGATTCATATCCATAATCATCTTCATCGGGTTGAGACGGGCCTGCAGAAATACTTTATATTATATAATGAATCATATTATCATAATGATTATTACATATATTTTAACGATATATTTATAGAACAACATATCAGTAATATAATTTCAATAATTATATAAAAATAAAGTTCCAAATACCAAGCACAAAAATTCATTTTATAGATCAGAAAAGTCCTGATACTAATGAAATATCATAAAATAAAAGGAAAAAACAAGAATAAATACATAAATAATATAAAAAAATACAATAAAAGAAGGCTGTTGAAAGAATAGTTGTGATGAAAAAATAATGGAGCAAATATCTCTCAATATAATCTAAGCTAAATGTCAATAACATTCTTACTTCTTTTTTAATAATTGTCACATTTAATGTCATATATATATATAAATATTACATTTAACATCGTTTAATATTTAAATAACATTTAATTAATTGGAATAAAAATAATTGATTAGAATAATGAAAAAAATTATAAGATATGCACATTAAATGTACATTAAACTTTAATATTACGGAAGAGAAAAAATATAATAAAGCATCATGCATATGTCTTGCATTAATTTAATAAATATAAATTAAATCATAGTTTTCCCTCTACATTTCTTTGAAAAAATTCTTATAAAGACTGGCAATAAGATAACTACAGCAGATTTCATACACTTATGAATTATCTGGATTATTTCAGAATAAGGCTGACCTTAAAGCATCCATCGCTGTGCAAATCCACTGTGAAATTGTTCTGCCTCGATTTGGGATGATGAATAAATAATGTATTGTATTGCTTGTATATATTATAACCTGTGGGCAAAAACGTTGCCCATTATGGATAAATTTTTCTATTAATCAAGTTACAATCAAGATCATTATCGCGTAAATAAACTATTTGTTGCTATAACTTTCATCAGTTTAATGTCTTATAATTCGTTATATTTTACTGTTTCATGACTTTAAAAATTACATGTATATGATATAAATCCATTTCAAATATAGACTTTTGTCATTAAATAAAAATAAAAATCTAAGTAAGGCTGGGTCCACAACCTCGCTTTAAGAGGCTCTAAGCCATAAAGTCGTAAGAAATTGACCAATCATAATTGAATGCGAGAAAAATAATCGACTGTGACTGGTTAATTTCTTACAGCTTTCCGACTTAGGGCCTTTTAAAGCGAGGTTGTGGACCCAGCCTAAAAGGCATGTAAGAGTCAATAATTAGTAAGATTTAAATATAAAATATAGACATAATAATAAAAATCTTCGTTAGAATTCTTATAAATGTTTCGGTATAACATTAAAATGTCTCAATGGTACAATATAATTACATATTTTGGCTTCTTAATCGAGCAATCTTCAGATTTGCTATAATTATAATTGCAAAACAACAATGGACTTTTTATTATTATATATGAGATTTTTATTATTATATGTCTATATTTTATATTTAAATCTTACTGATTATAGACTCATATATGCCCTTTACTTAGATTTTTATTTTTAATGAATCTATTTATTTTGCTACTTCAATATTTAACAACAATACACTGTTGTTTAGAAATTTAACAGTACTGTATTATATAATTTCTTAAAATAAAAGGTGCTACACAATGCAAAAAATAAGATAATTATAAATGAATAAAAAAAATCTTTTAGTATTTTTGTGCGTTTGGAACTTTATTTTATTTCAAACTTATCCCTTCTTACAATAATACGTAACTTTGGATAAAAATATAAAATAAATCATCAAATCTACTTTACCTGTAAAAAAAGAATTATTCAAGTACATAAAGTATCGTATTACCTGCAATAGTAATAGCTGTATTTTCACTGTCAATGGCATCCTCAATCACTGATTTATTCGCTGCTTTACACACTTTCAAGTGTTTATTTATCCGATTCTGGGTCTTCTGATCTCGTAAAGCTAAAAGATTCTGAAAAAAAGTATAATTTGTCAAATACCTGACAATTTTTTGAGAAAAAATAAAGCTATATTAATTAAACATAAAGAAATTATTGTACACAAAACAATTTTCTTAATACATTATAAAATTTGAAAATAGTATTGCTAAATAATTTGAAAAATATAGAAATGTTTTTTGCCATATAAAAATATATTTAAAAATAATGAAATGAAGAAAAAGAGATTGGACCTAAAGTCACACGTGAAAAGTAATGTGTCTGTAGACAGGAAAGGAGATAAGGTAGACTGGGATGGACCTCGCATATTATATGAAGTTATATCATTATTTTATTGTAAATTGTATTTCACAGTATATAAGAGAATCATAGTCCTCATATTTCTAACACTATAGTAACTCACTTTTTATCATTATCTAGTTCTAAAAATTAGTAAAGGAATATAGAGTAAGTTAAACTAAAGATAAAAATATTCTACATTAGTGAAAATAGATGGAGTATACATAAATGGAGTAATTTCTACAAGTAGAATGTGCAATAAGTAGTTATCAAGTGTAATAATATAATTCTATATTGTAACATTTATAACATCATTTTAAAGTTTCTTAAGAAAAAAATGTATATACATATTCCAAAATATCTTATAAAAAATATTGAAGATATTGAACAGCCAAATATAAAAGGTATTTTTAAAGAACACAAACCATAATACAAAATAAAAATGTTCTTAAAGCAAGAGAGATATATCAAAAATAAAAGTTTGATGTCATAAAGATGAGCTTAAAATATCCATCTCATCATTGTACAGATATTTAAAAACACAAAATACAAATATAAACAAATTATTCAGACACATTAAAATATAACAATCTTTATTATGTATTTTAACTTACATCCTTTTTTCTTTTTTCCTCTAGAGCTTTCTGCCTTTCTTCTTCTTCTTTCCGAGCTAAAAATTTCTTGATATTATCGGAAAGAGTTTTGGATTGCTTAGACTGTTTCTTCAGTGGTGTAAATTTTGTTTGGTAGCACGGAATAGTCTGCTAAAACATAAATAAAGCTTCAATAAAAATGGTCTAGGAAAAACATCTGACCTAAACAGATTAACTTGTCTACATCACGCTTCACACTCACTAGTTGTAAACATGCTGTAGGTAAATATCACAGTTGTAAATATAATAAATAATTATATACAGATGTCAATATGAACTGACCTGTTTTTTTACTTCATTCTTTTGCGCGACGGAGATTAGAGTGCTAAAATCCATTTTTTACTGGCAACGATAAGGATAATTGTAAAAATGACCTACTTGATATACTTCTGGGATCAAGTTTACTTAGATTAATTATCGACAGATTAATTGCCGACAGATACGTCAGCGAGATTCTAAACGTTCTAAATATTTAAATAAAAAGAGAAAAAATCTTCAATGATAAATGGCGATAATAAAAGCGCTCCACTTGAACATATTGTCGATAAATACTTTGAGAATACTTTCCATAAAGTTATCGAATTATAATGCGGATAAGCACTATAGAACTCTCTATAAAACTATTCATTATTACACACATCAATACTCTCCAACGCCGAATAACAACAATAAGTAATAAAACTAAATAAAAATCTCTTATGATCCATCACATTTGACAAAAAGAGACTACAAATCCTCCATCTTGTGACTAGGGATGCCAATGGTCACGTTCAGCAGATTCAACTGTAGAGTCCTAGAACATGCAGTCATTTATCGCAAAACTACTGAGAAAAGTACTAAAAATGGCGTCGTTTGCAGACGAACTATGAAATCCACCAATCGTCTATTAAGTCAGCCATTTTTAGTACCAATGAATGACTGTCAGCCACACTAAGCGTACGTTGCAAACTGTGCCAATAGGCATACGAACTTTTGGCAACACTGGACACAACAGATGAGGAGGAAAAGGTAAAAAAAATCACTAGCCCGCTTATAGTCTGCTACGTCCGCGCTGTCAAATATACCCGTTCACGCGTGTACATGGTAATTGATGAGAATAAAGTTACGTGTAAATAAAGTGACGGATATTACGTGGAAAGGAAAGAGGGACGTCTACCTGAAGTGTACCCTACTATGTTACGTATCAAACATGTGGTACCGTGGTAAAGGAGCGGCTTTCGCGTAGCTCCTTATCCGCGTATTCGTCAACTTTCGTATGCACGGAACAGAATATGTTGGGAAGAGCAGTAGTTAATTTCCACGAGAAATTAAACGTCAGGTAGCGTGTCTCTATTCCTTTTGCATCTAAAAATTCTTGCAATTTCACGTCGTCAATTCGTTTCGATGCGAAACTTGTTTCTTTCGCTCTGTATTTTATTATTTAATCGCGGTCGTTTTCTTATACTTTTGGGATTTTATACTTTATAAATAAGAGATCTCGCCGTTTCGAGCGTATTTACATTCTCTTAATTTTCACGGACTTGCACAGTGAAAATTTTTTTTAACTCTAAACCGTTTTCTCGTCTGCAGGATTTCATGGAGCTTTCGATTATGAATATGTTTTGAAGAGAAGATGCCATCTGAAACAGATGCCATGGACAGTGTTTTCAAGGAAGAAGAGGATAGTGAGAAATCTAATGAGCAACCTGTTTCATTAATGACCTTAAATTCTGAGAATAAAGACTCGATTGTAAAACACATAGATCCTCATCTGGTCAATGCTAATGATAAAGTATTCACGTCAAATGTCAGAACCAAGTTCTTGAACTCGACTGAAGATACAGTGTTGATGACGAGTGATAACTATGTAACAACAAATAACTTACTTGAAGCAGAGAATTTATATCCTCAATCTAAGACAGGTAATATCAATATAAACCTTATAAATATAATTCCACCTATTTTTATCAATATATAAATAATATTTGCAAAGTTCTTATTTAATCTTTAGATTTAAAAAATTATAGTAAATATGTATTTTTGTTTGAAAATTTTAGATAGATTTTTGGAATTGGTTAAACAAACTGAAGAAAATGATGATATAGGTACTTTATGCGACAATACGATACAAAATTTGAGTAAAAAATCAGTTTTTCTCACTCATAGAAATTTATCCAGAAAGAAAGGCTTATTAGCAGAGAACATTTCTAAATTTCATTGTGATGCTTCAGAATCGGCAGCCTGTTCTAACAATATTTCAGATGGGAAAATTTATGGATTTGAGAATAGTCATAATATTGATGTAGAAGAATGCAGTAACAAACCAAGTGCAGGAAATCTATGTAATAATAATACAGATGTTACATCAGATACTAGGCACAAATCAATCCAAGAAACAATACCTTTACACACTTACAAAGAGACTTTAAAAGATAATGATTCTGATACGAGTAATTTCAGTCTTGTGATGTTATTAAAAACGTCTAGCAATGACGATAAAGATTGCAAGATAGAACATGAAAGTAACTTATCAACAGATGGATTAGCGTCTCTATCTTTAGATATATCTAAAGAATCGTTAAATTCGCAAAGTGCATCTTCAACATCTAATTATAGTGATGTGACTAATGATACAAAAATATCTTTAAATACATTAGACAATAATAATAAGAAGTCATTTGAAAATGTGATTGAAGGAAATGAATTACCCAGTTCATCTAAACATGTTTGTAAAGAAATGTCAACATCACAAGACGCAGGACATTCGTCTTCAAGTCATGAGTCTGTGAGTATAAATAAACCGTTTAAACTGCCAATCTTAGAGAAAATGCCTAAAACTGCCAGTGTTCAACAATCTGAGGTTGAGGAGAATGCAGTAGCACTTTTGGATTCATCATTTACCAGACAAAATCAATTGGAGAGAATTCGTTGCCTAGATTCGGAACCTCGTTCATCGAATAGCAGCGAGGAAAGTAATTCAGATATAGAGTTGCAACATGCGAGTACAAGTAACAATGATATCAAAAAGGTAAATAAATCACATATCTTGAATTTTTCATAGAAAAATTTGGGAATTTTATTATTGTCAATACAGAGAAAATTTATTATATTAATCTGCGAATTGATACCTTGAAATCATTGCCTGAGCGATTTTAATATTAAAAAAGTAATTTTTTTAAAGATTTTAATAAAATTAGAAAAAATATATTGTAAAATATTTTTCTTCAATTTATTATTTTTTATACAAAAAGATTGTTTAATGAAAGTCGCAGTTGAGGGTTAAAAATGGGCCTTATTGATTCACTTCCTTTGTACAACGGATTTGTATTTAGCATCCAAAAATACATTAAAAATATCTAGAATTGACAACAAAAATTTTCGCAAGATAATATTATTGTTATAAGATTTTAATTATCAAGATTTGACAACAACGTTAAGTTTCTTATACTATTTATTATTATTGTGACTCAAGTTATCTTGTGAAAAACAAACATGAACAGACAGACGTTTGTTTTAATTGTAACGATCGTCTTAAAAAATGCACCAATAAGCGATAATGGCAAGTCAATAAGTTCATAGAAAATCTGTCAGAGGGCACTCGCAGTGTCGAATTAAATTTTTTTGTTACTTTTGCGTTTTTTTTTATATTCTTTGGTCTTTTTCTTTCTAATGAATAGAAACGTTACTATAAAAATGAAACTGTTTTATTTTAGAGACAGTGCAGACCCAATGGAGTTATAGCAAAGGAAGGAGCAGAATATTATCAGCTGTGGCGTAGTACAGGTGGTCATTTGTCTCCCGAATCGTTATACGAAACTCTCTATCCAATGCCACCACCACTTCCACCAAGAGCAGCACATCGACCGTTACATAGAAGTAACGCTTTACCAAGCGGCGCACCAGAGTTACCTAAACGACATCAAAAGCATCCAGCGCCATTACACCCTGAAGATTGTTTTGGATTCGAGATTGTAGATGTTGACGAAGCCTCAAACCTCAAGGTTGAGATTGTAGAACTTTATTATTATGCAATGTCGTTGCATTTAAACTATATACAAGTTAGTTAATATTTCAGTTAAGGACAGCAGTTACAAAAAGCATTGCTCTATTAAGTTCACCGAGATCACATAGACAACGAGAAAGACCAGAATTGACAATGGCTAGTCAGTTGGAGTGTCCACCCACACCCACACATCGACCCAAACCTTTGTGTCCATTGCCCGTATGCCAAACGTCAAATGTATCTTTATCCTCAGAAGAACCTCTACCTCCATGTAAGTAAATGTTATATTCAGGGATGGAAAAGTTACTTTGTAATATTGATACTTTGCAATAGTGATTAATTACAGTTACATTTTTTCTCTTTCAAAAAGTAGTTAATTACTGTTACAAATTATTGACTCTGTAAATTAATTTGTTACAGTTACTGAAAGAGTAATTTTAAACTACTTTTAAGTTACGTTTGAGTTACTTTTTTCATCGGGATTTTCACTAGTAGCACATCGATAAGGCTGCATTCAGAAACGTTACTCGACTGCCTCCGTGTTACCCTTCGCTTGATGTTGAATCGTTACTTAGCCACGAGGGGCCTTGCCATATGTTGCATTTTTGAAGACTACTTGAATACTACATGCCCTCTCGATAGTAGATCTGCGGGATTGTCCTCGCTCTTGACGTGTGATCAAGCTTCCGCTGGAATGGTGTTAGTGATCTCGGATACACGATGTGCAACGAATGGCTTCCATCGCGATACGTCACCCTTGATCCAATATAATACCATAGTAGAATCTGTGAATGCAAGAATTTTGTAAAATTGAAAGCAGCAAGTCTGTCTTATCTGCTCTATCAAACGCGATAATAGTAATGCGCTACATAGTTCTAAACGTGGTATTGAAACCGTTTTGATAGATGCAACATCCTATTTCGAGCACATTAACCATGCTGTTTGTCCCTTTTGGTCGGGTGCCTTAATATAGATGCAAGCTCTATATAAGCGTGTTGGGATGCGTCGCAGAATCCATACAAGATCAGACTAGCTGGAGTAGATTTGACGAGGTACGCGAAACATGGTAGAATCAGATAACTCCATTATAAGCTTCTTCCATTTATTTATAATACTGATGGACAGCTCGGAATTCTAGTCAACCTTTTCCTTCCATGCTTCTTGATTAGCAGTTTAGCTTGTGTCATAATGGGACCTAAGAGACCTAATGGGTTCAATAGTTTATTAATTCCGGACAGTAATTCTTTTTTGGAGCACGGTGTTAGAGAGCTTCAATGTGAATACAAAGACGTCAGCAGTTGACTCCCAAACTAATCCGAGTGTTCTTGTTGCATTGTTGAGATTTAAATTCAGTTCAACTGTTATTCAACTTTTTTGTTCGTCTGTGCTCTGCAACACGTCTGTAACATTAGAGTGCCATTTAGGAGCGCAAATATGAACTTTTGTATTTTAGGCAGTGTCAGGTTACTGTGAATAGTTTTTGTAAATGCATCAGAAAATTGAGTCCTCTTTGATTTTTCCATCGAACGATGATAATTTGATTGTCGGTAACTTAACTCTGTGGCAGTCTTCTAAACATTTATTCAATTATATTCTATACACGATTTCATCTTGTCAACATCATTATATTCACTCTGAATAAATTTATTATTAAAACTTATTATCGCTGGAGATTTCACTCCTAATTATCCACAACTCGACCTCCGGTAACGCCATCTGTAGATCCATCAGACAGACGCTGTAGTATCTCAGTCCTGCGCTCGTAACAAGGTTTTTAATGTACTGCCATCTTCCGATTCTTCCTATACAATGGAAGATCCTTGCGTCTGCGATGTGCTGCTTGTCTCGTATTTCTCCATCATTGTCATTTGTTTTTGTAGAAATTGCATTATCCTTTTCGGTTGGATCTATCATCGTTATTAATGTTTCTCGATGCGTTTATAATTCATCGTAGAGTTGCCCTAACTGCGAGATTTTGTTCGTTAAACTCAGCTTCAGTCGTGATATCGGCTACCGTAGGATCTTCTTGATGATTTGCTGTTGCACTTCTTGAAAATCCCGTGTTATTTGATCGAGTCTTTCCAAACGAATCTCCGCTTTCTCTCTGCCGAGATTATCGCTGGCTAGGCCTTGGATTGTACCAATGTCTCGATTCTGGTTAGCTTGTCCTTAATATAGCTCCTGTGTTAACTTAGCAATGCTGTCTTCCATATTGTCGCTTGATGTGCACCAACGTGCGTTGCTCGTTAAATTGTCGTTTCTTGATTAGCACTCACTCGCTAAGTTGTGCCCTATATATATCCGGCTCCTTGAAGGACCAAATGTTTTGAAAATGTTTTATTGAAAACTTGTACATAAAAAAGCTACTCTGCTGATGTCGAATAGGAACTGAGTAAAAAAAGTAAAACGCACTCGCCTTGCGCGCTGCCACAGAAAATAAAAAGGTAAGAGGTGAACCGATTATACACGAGTCACATAGCGCACGCGCATGTTGCTCACGACGGAACTCAGGGAAATTAAATATGTTGAGTTATGACAAAATAATATAGAGAAAACGCAATATCTACGATATTCAACAAATATGAATATGAAAGTACACGTATACAATGTTTTTTTTGTAAAAAAAATTCTTTTTATATTCGGCTAAAAATTGCAAATAAATTCCAGCGCTAATCCAAAATGGATTACGTGATTGCATTCAGAAATCAACGGCTCAGTAATCAGGTGCATTTAATATTACAACTGTTCATTGAGCGCTCTTGCATTTGACGGATTCCATTAGATCCAAAAATATAGATCAAACAGGTACAAGAGTTCATCGAACGCTTTAATTTATTTTTCTTCTGATTAATTAAATGTTTCAAAGCATTTGTAGTGCTAAGTGGACACTATCGCACACTAAATTGACAAATAAGTTCAAAATATATAAAATAACTATGAAAATAACTATTAAATTAGTTACTTAAAGGATATAACTAATTACTAAGTTAAATTATAATTACAGATGGATAGAAAGTAACGAAATTAAGTTACAGTTACTAAAAAAAAGTAACTCTAACTGTAACTTCGTTACAAGTAACGAGTTACTTTTATCATCTCTGGTTATATTATATGCTTACATTTCTATTCCTATACCTTTCTCTCGGTGTTAATTAATTAATTGTTATGTATATTTCAGCATGGGAAGCGAGAATAGACAGTCATGGTCGAGTATTTTACATAGATCACATCAATCGAACTACAACATGGCAAAGACCAAACTTGACGACACGTAATACTGGTTCCGATTTACGAAGGCAACAATTAGACAGGCGTTATCAAAGTGTACGACGAACTATTTCGCGTTCTGATAACATAGATCGCGAAGCTAACGGTTCAAACGGCAATCTTTTTGATAACAGCGAGCGGCAGAATGATCGTACTGACAGAGGTGAATCTGAAGTATTTGATATCAGCACAATACCACCGGTATTATTTTTAACACGGCCTGACTTCTTTACCGTACTGCATACCAATGCCGACGCCATGGAGGTGTACAACCGTAATCCAAGTTTAAAACACATGATCAATAGAGTTAGAAGAGATCCGATAGTTTTTCCAAGATATGAGCATAATAGAGATTTAGTTGCCTTAATCAACGTATTTGCTGATCCAAGCAAAGAACTCCCAAGAGGGTATGAATCTAAGCTCGATAGGACAGGCAAAGTAAGTTTTTGATTCTTAGAAATCTGTATAATCTGGTGTAATCTCTCTCTCTTTCTTTCTCATATAATATCGATTATAAATATTATTGATTTCAGAGATTTTTCATATGTCACGCTAGAAAGGCTACGTCTTTTATTGATCCACGATTACCTACAGAAGCTGCTCATATACGAACATCGCTAGATGAAGCTCCCCTTCCACCACCCAGACCACAACAATCGTCTGTAACTGCTACTCCTGAAATACCAGTAGCTTACAATGATAAAGTGGTTGCTTTTCTACGTCAGCCTAATATAATGGATATTCTAAAAGAAAGACATTCTGCGCTAGGACAAAATATCGCGCTACGAGAGAAAGTTAACACTATAAGAGTCGAAGGAACTGTAGCATTACAAAGATGGAGTCATGATGTTCCTTTAGCATTATTACTAAGGTAGGAATCAAATACTCTTATATATATATATATATATCTTTTATTGATATTACATACATACGTAATTTATATATATAGAATAATAATATAATAATAATGTTATTATTTTTAGTTTATTTGAACAAGAAATAATGTCCTATGTACCTGGTAGTATGGGTAGATCTCCGCTTGGTAGTCCGCACGCATCACCTGGATTGACAAGGGCTTCTGTCAGAGCTCCTGCACTGTACAGAAGAGATTTCGAAGCCAAACTTCGAACTTTTTATCGAAAGCTAGAAAGCAAAGGTTATGGGCAAGGGCCGAGTAAACTAAAGTACGTCTCTCAGCACATATACATCCCAGGCTAAAAGTTTAGAAACACTTGCGTTTTCTTTTTGTACTGTATAGAAGTTACATACTTCAGTGAAAAAAAATCGTAATAAAGTTTTCGACCACACATTTTAAAGTACAAAAATAGGACCTTAAGGATCCTAA
Organism: Cyphomyrmex costatus; assembly: GCF_001594065.2. Lineage (NCBI taxonomy): Eukaryota > Metazoa > Arthropoda > Insecta > Hymenoptera > Formicidae > Cyphomyrmex > Cyphomyrmex costatus. The sequence goes on from NW_017275218.1 coordinate 307,727, forward strand.
AGCGACGGCCGAACTTGATCGAGGTCAATAATACAGTTTTGGTGATCCTGCCAAAAAATCTATGTCAGACGGTGCTACGCGCTCAATTTAAGAGAGAAAAAGGACTAGATCTTATGTCTATCTCTCTTTCGCCTGTTACTTTTCTCTCTCAAGTTCCTACGCCATCTACCGCAATACATACTGTAACCTGTACCATACTTGATACACAATTCTCGTGCTGTTTACCATCGTTTATCTGTGCCAGTATTCTTGATAAGAATAGTATTTTTACATGGATTAAGAGAGGTAGACGGGCGGCTGTTAGGGCGGTATTTAACATTTTTAAGAGTTTATTTTTTCTCCAATTTTCTTATCAAATTTAGCGTTACCCATATCATTTTGATGTGTACTTTCATCGTCTGAAAAAATTTCATGATCTATAAAGCCAATTCGAAGAAAATGGTTCACTGTTAATTGTTGGTCATTCCCGTTGCTTTAGGATTCCCTTAAACGTACGTTTAAATTTTTTTGTAATATTTTGTCTTACTTTGAAGCGCTGCAATTTAATAAAATATAATCGCGCGAACAAAATTTAATATAAAAATATTTTAAGGCTCCTGAATACCGGCGACGGCCATGTTGGAATTGTGACGTCATAGGCGAGAAAAACACATTAATTTTTCTTGCGTCCCGTTTTTTAATAAAGACAATTTGGATAAATTTAAAAGGCGAGATCGCACAAAAACACTTGTAAAAATTGCCGGAAACTGTCCTTTCCTCTTCTGATAGTCAGTAAATGGTCGTAAAAGACACGTAAAGTGAGCCTATTTTCGAGCAGAATCACACAGTTTAACAGCTGATGAAACGAGTGAAATATACGCTTTTACGTATAAAATTTCACGATAACTGCAGTTTCCGGTAATTTTTAGGACTTTCACGAGTACGAGGGAAGTCACATTTTCACAAATAAGCAAATATTGACAAAATGGCACGCAAGAAAAATTTTATCGTCAAAACATCACTTTTTCACGCCTATTAGTTCAAACTTTTACCATGGCGAGGCGCTATACACACACACACACACAAGCATGAACCCATGTATGTGCGCTCCCCTTCTACCCGAAAATGAGCACACGGACATGAGCTTGCAATTGTGTGTATAACCAGTAACGTACTACCAGTTTTGCTAGCCACCGACTAATTCGGTGTCGCTACCCATCAACACGGAGTTCTTGGCTGAATATTCAGGAGCCTTAAAGTAGGTTTTTAAGCTTTAAAATACTTTTTAAAAAAAAAAAAAAAAAATGGTAGATACGATTATTTTTCGCAAAAATGTCGAATTTTTTATTTTTAATGCGAAAAAGTTGCAAATGTTTTCAAACGAGAAATTTATCGAAAAAAATCCTTGTTATCTGTACAGATTACACATCAGGAGAGAACATTTACTCGAAGATGCCTTTACGCGTATAATGGCTGCGTCAAAGAAGGATCTACAGAAAGGTAAATTAGTGGTCATCTTTGATCATGAAGAAGGATTGGATTATGGTGGGCCGTCCCGAGAATTTTTCTTCCATTTATCACGCGAATTATTCAATCCTTATTACGGATTGTTCGAATATTCAGCTAATGACACTTATACAGTACAAATCTCGCCAATGTCGGCTTTCGTGGATAATTATCATGATTGGTTCAGATTTTCGGGTAGAGTTCTGGGCTTGGCATTGGTTCACCAATATCTACTCGATGCATTTTTTACGAGACCATTTTACAAGGCGCTTTTAAGGATACCGGCGAGTTTGAGTGATCTGGAGAGTCTGGATCAGGAGTTTCATCAGAGTTTAATGTGGATCAAAGAAAAAGACATAAGTATCGAACCGTTAGAATTAACTTTTTCAGTAACAGAGGAACTCTTGGGACGAGTCGCTGAACGTGAGTTGAAGCCAGGCGGGAGAAATATTGCGGTTACTGAAAAGAATAAAAAGGAGTATCTCGAGAGGGTAGTACGTTGGCGTCTTGAGCGTGGCGTCGCGGAACAAACGGAATCGTTGGTTCGCGGCTTTTATGAAGTGGTGGATCCGCGTTTAGTGTCCGTTTTCGATGCCCGCGAGTTAGAGCTGGTTATCGCGGGTGCAGCTGAGATTGATCTAAACGATTGGCGAATGCACACCGAATACAGGAGCGGTTATCACGATGCGCATCCGGTAGTAGAGTGGTTCTGGAGCAGCATAAGTCGATTTACTAACGAACAACGTTTAAGATTACTGCAATTTGTTACTGGCACCTCAAGTATTCCATATGAGGGATTTGCGGCTTTGCGTGGATCTACAGGACCAAGGAAATTCTGCATTGAAAAATGGGGGAGACCAAATAGTTTGCCGAGGTAAGTTTCTTCTTCTTTTAATCTATTAACAATAATTGCATTAATTTTGTATTTTTTTCCCCCTTTATAAATTCGTAATGTTTCTACTTTATTATCATTGTCATTTCAGAGCTCACACGTGTTTTAATCGCTTGGATCTTCCGCCTTATCCTACGCCCGAAATTTTATACGAAAAGTTATTGTTGGCTGTAGAAGAGACAAATACATTTGGTATAGAATAAAGCGATGAATTAAAATTATAAAAAATTTGTACAATTGATAGGATTATAATTATCCAGATTGCATTTTTTGCTAAAAAGAATAGGACAAGAATTTGTATAGGCCTATAATTGTTCATTTTGTGGGTTATTCAATTTATAAAAATTAGATATGCGATATAAATAACTAAACAATCTGCAACTTCACAATTCTCAGAATTTTAGATCAAATGATGTATTTAATTTAATTTTTGATCAAACGATGTATTTAATTTACTATACAAAATAATATAATTGAATTCTCTTTAAATTTTCACGAATCTATGTCGTTCGATGACTGTAAAAGTTCACGCTTGTTGATACAATCGTTATTGTATCACTAGGATTTCATAAATCTCAAAACGTTTTTTTTTTTTTTCCAGTTTTTCTCAAGTAGCGGAGCTAATCTTTTATTTTTCTAAATTGCCTTTGTTTCTTGTATTTTTTCTCATTTTTTAAATAAAAGCAAAAATTTATTTGCCAAATTTATGAATATTTACTCTAAATTTATAGCAATTTTAACAAAAATAATGTATTATAAAGATTATTACTTCTTCAGTGTGAGGGCTTCTAAAAAAATTAAAGAAATTAATTTAGATAAATGTTGCTATCGCGTTACCGCTACCATTAATATTACTATTCCACTATAACTCTATTGCTCCTCTATTCTTATTAATACTATAAACTTATTATTGATAAACCTACTATGATTGTTAGTACTATTATTAGTGCTATTCTGTTTTTATTATCGTTACTAATTGTGTTACTGATTATTTTATTATTAATTATCATTTTTAAGCGATCGGATACAACGTAGAATTCAAAAGATAATATTGTATCGTAATTATTTATAGCTCCGCTAATTAAATTTTGTATTACGCATCTATTTTATATGCATAATACAAAATTTACATATATTTTTTATTATATGTATATATATTATTATATATATTTTTATATAATTTAGTATCTTTATTGCGGGGTATATTAAGATCTGAATGTAGCACTATTGAAATATTTCATGTTGACCGTCACCAGTGTTTCTAGTCTATGAATTGAAATTTCACATGCAGCTGCCTTTTAATGTATTTTAACATTCCGAAAACTTGTTAGTTATATTAAAAGAATTTATAGAACAAGAGATCGTTAATGCAGAAAAATAAATATCTCAATTCTGATGTAAGTAGCGATTTGCAATGCTCGCTAAAAAAGCACTTTTATCTTACATCTACTTTTTATTGTTTAGTCATCACAATATCATGTACGACATGATGTAGATGTTTTTAAAAATTTTGCACATAATATAAAAAGCATTAAGGAGAATAATTCATACACGAGAAATATAGACTTATGGCGATATCTTTATTAAGTAATTAGTACGTTCCCGTATAGCACCAAAATTTTTCAGAAATATCTTAGAAATATTTCAACTAAAAATTGAATTATGGAAAAACTGTTAAAAGATTATTGAAAAAAAATGTACAATCTTTCTTAAATATTGCTAAAAAGTTATTGAAATTGCTAAACTTTTCTGAAATATGTTAGAATATTGCTTAAAATTTATTAAAACAATTTTGCAATCTTAGAAATATTCAAATTTTAAATAATTTTAATACAAAGCTAAACGAAACTGTACTTTCAAAATACATTAATTTTCACCTTAGAATTAGATCTCAATTTTGAGGCTTTTAAAGAATCATCTTTACTGGAATATAGATGAAAAATCTTATCATGTTACATGTTTTATTTTATTCTATACAGATTTTTACTATTGAAAAATAAAAATTCCGTCACACGTCTACTTATAATAGCCGTGTACTGCTCTTTAAGTTCATTATATATAAAAAGTTAAAATAATTTTAAAATCTTTCTGAAAACTTTTTGCAACAATTGGTGCTGCATGAGTTATTATTTATTATTGCTATATATATAGCAAACAGCAAAACTTATGCATTTGTACAGCTATCATATAGTAATTATATAAGAGAACGATAAATAAAATACAACGAACAGAACATTGTGGTGTTTTTAACGAATAAGTCTATTTAATAAGTCTTTATTTTATACAATTTATTTTATAATTATTAATATTATAAAATAATTGCAGAGTTCAATATTGCATTTTATTTAACTATGAGACCATATTTAATGAACTGTTATTTATTTCTTAAATAATCGTAACATAATATTTTAAAGTTATCAATATTGAATAATAATTCTTCCATTTTCATCTATAATAGAATCAAAATGTTCCTGTAAATTCAATATTTAAATATATTTTATATGTTTATTATATGTATAATTATAATATTTTATTTAAAGTTATTTTTCGAAAATATATCTATATTTATACACATATCTCTGTTTTAAGATAATTGAATACTACTAACTATGACATTAAAATTTTGAAGGAGAAGGAGGGGGGGGG